>NW_025933374.1:0-168952 GCF_000764305.2 Hyalella azteca
TCTCCCTGTAGTAGGGTAGGTCAAGGGATATCTCCCTGTAGTAGGGTAGGTCAAGGGATATCTCCCTGTAGTAGGGTAGGTCAAGGGATATCTCCATAGCAGTAGGGTAGGTCAAGGGAACGATGTATACATTAATGGATATCCTCAGTACCCTGACTGCGAATTGCCTCATGAACATCAATAGCATGTCAATATATCATGTTACTATTTTATTTAGTGTGGTTGCCCATTAAGGATGAATTTTAACCGTTTGATCGCAGACGAATTGGAATTTTGCGTGCATGTATGCACTATTGAATGCGCCAAGTAAATTGAATATATTGTTTATGAAGTATAAAATGCTGAGTAATTTTGATATTGCTCGCAGAGAAAATATTTCAAATAAGTTCTGATTCAAGTAGTCATCAATGGACATGATATATATATATAAAATTTTAAAAAATTATTTGAGTTGCTTACTGAGTTTCTGGTACAGCCTATTTGTTTACAATTAAATTTCGAAATATTTCAAAGTCGACAAGACACCTAAATCGAAGGCGCAACCGTGGCCGGGTCACAAATTCATCTCTTAAATTAGCCCTTCATCCAACGCCCAGTCATAGCCAAAGCATAGCATCAGTTCCGCAATGCTTAGATCCAATTATGTACTGCGTATTAGCTTGCTATGGGTGAGTCTGGGCAACCTTAGGTGACGCCTGATGCAGAGCTTTCTACTCGAAAGCAGTTATGCTTAAGCAGGATCTCAGTATTTTTTAAAGTCGGCACTGCGCTGTAGTATAAGTATAGCGAATAATGAGAAGCTATAAGCTACATCCATGTGCGCCAAAGATTTTCTACAAAACTCCGCTACGCTGAGAATTATAAAAATGTAAATGACTAACATTTAGGCCGTAAATGCACGATTCGATCTTGTGCAATCCTTTTATTCACCACTTATCTTCCACTTCCCTTGGCCTCCTTAACGATAGTAATTAAACCGCCAGACGGCTAGACGCTGCCATTTAAATTTTACACGCACTTCAGCCTACCAAGCGAAGATCTGCAATGAAAGATTTGTAAATGAACCTCTTAACCCCTTAATTTCAAAGGATTGTACATATGCTCTCTAGCGTACTTATCTACGGAAATAAATATAAAATGTATTGATTTGAGGGGGGCTTGACCTCACGCACCGGCCTCGAGCATTCATCTCATTATATATTCTTTGCTATTGTGTTTCTTGACACGGAGATATTTCGTAGGAAGACTCGATGCTACAGCTTGAAATTACTTGAATATTATTGTCATATGGTAGGGAGGAAGTGTTTATGCAATTCGAGCACTTAATTCAGTGTCAAAGAACATGCAGCAATGCAGTCGGCGAGTATTCTAGTGCATCGAGTGATATGCTCGTATTATTAATGCATAATTTCCATGTAAATTATTTAACAATTTTATTTCTTTTGATACATTTTCTAATAAAGTAAATTTTGATAATTAAGAACTCAGTGAAAAAAAATTTCGGCAAAGAAATAAAGCCTAATCATTTTTCGCATTGATACATGTATAACATGTTACATCACAAGCCGTTACATGCCCTCCTCGCGTAGAGTCCTGTCGCTAACTTTAATTACAACACAAGTGGTTGGTTGCGCACCCATGCATCAGTATCTTTAAGCCGAATCTATGTTTTTGAGGAAACAACGTGCCGTTCGCATAATCGGAAAAATATGGTGATTCATTGAATAACCAAAGAGAAAGAAAACGTCAGAGGAAAATGAGGTAGCTATGTGTTAGGATCGTTAGAATTTAGATTGTTTACGACATCAGACGAAAGATTTGTCATTGAAGTGAACTTTCTCTCCCGAAGCCGGTATCATGAGAAGGACATGCCCAGTGTTGCCAGTTCAGCCATGCAGTTGGCCGCCACTATCTCGTTGGCCACTCGGATAAACGGTCAATGGTAATGGTTATCATTTATACGGTATCTACGTGTATAGTTTCACCTGATTATTTTGTAATCTATCTTTAAGGTTTCACCAAAATTTTCAAATAATATGAATACTTTTATTATTATTACAACACTTCTCTTTACCTTCACTTCTTGTCTGTTTGTCTGCCTGTCTGTCTGCTACAAATCTTGTAATCGGAATTTAATACATTTATACTTATCCTATCGATCTGAAATTTTGCCAACTTGTGTAAAGTTGGAGACAATGCATGGATCAAATGTCAAAATAAATGATTTAAAAATTTTTTTTTCAATATTAAAAAATTTGAAAAAATATTTTGTCAGCTACAAATCTTATAACTGATATTTGACACACTTTTAACTGTCTATTTGATCTGAAATTTTGCACACTTGTGTGAAATCAGAGGCAATGCACGAATCAATAAACAGAATAAATAATTTTGAAAAAAATTTATATATTAAAAAAATTTATATATATTAGAAAAATTGAAAAATAAATTTTTTTAATTCTTGAAAATTAGATGAAAAATTTATTGTACATCTGTAAGATTGGAGATACTGGATTCTTTGGAAGTGTTGTCTTTATAAAGTAATTTTTAAACGTATATTATTTTTCTCATTCATCTGCAAAAATCATTATTTTGTATTAAGTTTTCATTCACTTTTTACTCTCCTGAATCTCCTGAACTGAGATCCAATTTTTTTTTTTTTTGCTCAACCGTCAATGACACATAAATTGCCATTCAGCAGATATTGCCCTTACCTCGCCACTCGTTAATAAAAAACGTACAATAGTTGTCAGAATTAAGATTTGTAGGATTTGATAACCTCATAATGACTTTAATGCCTTCTTGATTGCGCTAGAGAGAGGCGGTTTAGTTTTGTTAATAAATTAGATCGTTGAAGGCAGGCAATTTCAATGTTGTGGCAGCGCAATCGGCATTGACGGTCGTATTTTCAGTTTTCGCACTTCATTGCTCTGATTCTATAAATCCTTTCGATAGCATTAATGGTAATAATTAGAAGAACAACATCTAAAGAATATATCAATATCAGATTGGCTTTTAAGTTTTAAATGAGTAATGAATGTTGTGGGCCTATAACTGACTGTCATATACTAAGACTATATGCTATGACATATCCAAAGGATACTAAGTGTATTGCTTCCCTCTTCTGTGAAACTTTTCCAGTGACTATTTATGCACGCATTCCTGCTTATTTGGCTATTGGTAGCGTTATAGATTAAATGGAGATTCGGCTTGTTATTTGACTTTATTTTATACATGTAAAGCTTGCAATAGATTTGTGCAAAGTTAGAAGTTGATGGTGGTTGGGAGAAATTGAGTACATGTAAAAAATGTGGACACGAATTTGAGAGACAACATGTCTTAGGAAGGAGGGTTTCTGGAAAAACTGTAACATGGAAATATATACTGTACATATATGGTCCAAAGTGTGCATGACAATTACTGAAGAAAGATAAGGCCAAGTTCCGCCCAGAAATGTTTGTACAGTTAGTATATCTTTTAGGATAATTGTAACACATACTCAGAGTTCGTCTAGAGACACGCGCCCAAGGCCGTGCTAGAAGCCCCACCTTTTTGACGATGACCAAGCGCCGTCCACAAGTGACACCGAGAAATCTCCTGTATTACTACACATCTCCTGGGACATATTTATTTTGTGTAATATGTAAAATTTGTGTAAATGTATATTTGTGTATATTTCTCGTGTGTATAACTCGACCGAGCGCCGTCCACAAGTGACACCGAGAAATCAATCGAGCTTCCCGAGGCTCAAACCCCCGCCTAGCTTCTCGCATCTCTGTGCCGCCATCACTGCGCGCTATAGCAAATCACCATGCAGCTCGCCTTGGACCCGAAGGCCCACAATTTTTGAGGGGTGGAAATCCGAAATAGTGTAATTTTATATTTTGCGCAGTCCTGTTCTTATTCCTGTATGCTTAAATTTGTATTATTATCGAATCATTAATAAAGCAAAAGAAATTAAGAACATTTATTTAAAGGTGACGATTAATCCGTCCCCGATTCAAAAATAAAGAGTTAGGCAGTGACATGAAATCAAGCGAAAAAGGTTGTTGTGGAGATGTATAAGTGCAACGAATTCATTCATTTGTCCAAGCTCAACATCGAAGGCCCCCAACAAACGACGTACAGCCCAGCAGGGGAGCAGCGATCGAAGGCCTCGCAGGTATTACATGACGAGTTAATTCCAGCCCTTGTGCAAATACTGCCCGAATCAGCATGCTGGTATGCGGGAAAGGAAACCAAGAATTAGAAGCTTAACAATTGACAGACCTTATGAGTTCTGAATGATATTCAGGAACCAAATTCATGTCCCGCTCATCAGACTCACAGACACAGCTTAAGCGCCTTCAGGCTTCTGTGAAGTTTTCTGACGACGCTTCTGCTGCGAACCCAAACTGACTTTTAGAAAGCTAAAGAATTATTGAGCAAGAGCATTCTATGAACCAGCATCCATCCTGACTTAAGACCAAAATGCATTATGTTCTTACGACATTTAGATAACGCTATGGCTATGCATGGACACCAGAACTGAAGCGGAAATTCAACGCGAATTAAGTCTAGGAAACACAGAACTAACGTCGGAGTCAATGACTGCTCTTTGGTATGAAGGCGAACATTAATGACTCAATATTTCACAACGGATACTTGACGACAGCTTTTCAACATTGAAAACCAAGATTATACATGTGGAAAAAAGTATTATCATCCTATTATGTGTTAAACGACACAAACCCGAAGATCACATCTCTCACTCTCCCGAAGATAACATCTCTCACTCTCCAGAAGATCACCCCTCTCACTCCCCCGAAGATAACATCTCTCATTCTCCCGAAGATCGCCCCTCTCACTCTCCCGAAGATCACCCCTCTCACTCTCCCGAAGATAACATCTCTCACTCTCCCGAAGATCACATCTCTCATTCTCCCGAAGATCACATCTCTCACTCTCCCGAAGATCACCCCTCTCACTCTCCCGAAGATAACATCTCTCACTCTCCCGAAGATCACCCCTCTCACTCTCCCGAAGATCACCTCTCTCACTCTCCCGAAGATCACATCTCTCACTCTCCCGAAGATCACCCCTCTCACTCTCCCGAAGATAACCTCTCACTCTACCGAAGATCACCCCTCTCACTCTCCCGAAGATCACATCTCTCACTCTCCCGAAGATCACTTCTCTTCATGCACTCGATGTTTAAACTTAGATGCAGGAATAGTTTCTACAATAAACAGATCACAATCAAGAGCGAAAAAAATACTAAAAATAAAAAATGGAAAACCTCAACTTCATGCGTTGAAATTTCTAGAGAAGAAAATTATTAAATCAATCGCTATTTTAGAACAGAGAAACCTTTCAAACTTTCCATACATTCCTGATAAAGCTAACATATAAAGATTTTGACTCGAATCACGGACCTGAAAACTTCAAACGATAATAGGTGAAATTATCAGAACAGGTAAACCAACGACGCCAACCTTGAAGACGCAAAAAATGTACGCAACGGAACTGACCTCAAATCGAATATCATTTATCTCATATACATTATTTTCATTTTTGCATATAAGCTTGTAATTAACAGGAGCCAAAGTTGACTGATGCCGCGATGCACAAACGCTGAAATTGTGCAAACTATTCACATATATCAGCTATAAACAAGCCTGTTTAGAATTTATTGTCCCAGTTGAATATTATCTCCATTCGAAACAAAATATTCATTCATAAGCGTTGAACAAGATAGAGATGAAATGCCTGCGCAAAATAAGATTAAGATAACAGTGCTCAAAATATAACCTACAGCTACCCACAGATGCACGCACGATCGAATAATCCTCCGGTAAACCTATAGGTCTGATTCTAGTGTGGGGGGGATGGTTGGGAACATGGACATGAATAACCTCTATGCGTCCTTCGGTTTGTGCCATGCATATTTAGTTAGTCAAGTGTTATTTAGTTAACTGAACAGTGACCGCGGGCGGGACTAGCTATATTACTCCCACATTCCGATAAAAAAATTGTATCTCCTTCATAATTTCTTGTTAAATCCAGAGCCACTTTAACTATACTAATAAACCACATCAATAGACTGCATGAAAATGAAGGAAGTTATGTCAGCACTATTTTCATCAGCCTGAACATCTAACAAAAGATTTATACCGAGAGAGTGATGCGAGTGGGGGGAGTGTTTATGTCACTTACAACTGATGTGAGTATATATGATGGGAAGATTGCACGGTCGGTCATTTTATAACTTGTTTCTTATTTACCTTATGGCATGTGTGGCAAATGAATCGTTCGTTAGTAGAGAAATTCGATCAATTAAAGTCATACATATCTGTTGAATAGGAAAGCAGTGTAGGACACGCTACAGTTATGTTATTGGCGGTTTTCTTACATCTCAACGTGGCATATTTATGTACTCGTGAACAATAAAACTAATTACATTTTTTCACAGCAATGTGAAATTGCTCAAACTGGATAACATCTTTTCACATTTTTAATTACGGAAGTCAGGAACAATCAAGCATTGTGTTCATTATAAAATTTAGGCAGCCACTATAAGTTAGACTTGAATTTTATACAAACGGAACATTTTTTGAACTTTCAGAATACATTTATCGTGCAGAATACACTTAAAACCAAATGTTTTATTCTGGCTTAATAATGCATCTGTTGACGACGAATCTATATCTAACTACTATCAAATTCAGTTTAAGTACTTATATCATTAGTCTGCTTATATCGCAAGTTCACAAGGAATTTTGCCCTATTTTGGTAGTGCGTCTGAAACTATGTCCAAAGAATTAAAAATGCTGTGTTTGAAATATTTCCCATATATAAATTTGCATGTTTTACTGGTAAATAATTTCAAAATTGGTTCTTTCTTCAGGTATAAGGACGTTATTCCTGCTCGGATGCGATCAAACCTGGTCTATGAGTTCTGTTGTGCACGCTGTGCATCTACGTACGTTGGAATTTATTACATCGAATACTGATTTTGTATGCAGCCAATTTTTTGCATGGAACGTAGTTTTCAACAATGATTGTACTACCATGTTTTCCTTCGCGCTTATTAAAGTGCCATGGCTAACGATTTTTCGTTCTATTTGTTGGTGTTTTTTTACAAAAATTTGAATAGTTGAGTTAACCCCAAAAAAACGGCGATTTCGAGCGCTCCGTCAGCCAAAGTACAGAGACTCGTAAGTCGTAACAGTTTTAATGAAAGTAGAAGTTCGAAGTCTTCTTAAAAACTGTCACTACCGAAGTGTCGATTCTGTCGTGTAATTTCACTTGGTGCAAAATTCCTGTGTATTATTAATTATTGCGGACAGAAGGACCGAAGAATTGCATTTTATTAACGATAATTATTGATACAACGATTTAATTCGATGAACGATTGTGTTACATCCTAATTAATAATTTGCGTTTTAACGGCAAGATGTTTCACACTACTTAAGGTTTCAGAGTTAATTCTGAATAATTGCGAAAATTATTGATACTATTTGGCTCTTTCTTAAAATTTCTTAGATCATCTTTATATTGAATGAGAGACATTAATCAATCCCCAACGATCAGATTAACCTAAAGATAAACTAGATATTAAATGTTATATACGTGTCTGGCGCACAAAAATAACCTGTACGGCCGTTTAGTTTAATAATAAAATTCTTCTGAAATTGATCAGCAATGATATCTGAACCTGTTAATTCTCAAAACAAATATATGTTAATTTAAATGACGTTTATTGCTTCGGATAGATCATGCAGAAGGAAACATTCTAAGCTGATGCAAGCGATGGAAGAAATTCTCAAGTCCCCCATACGAAATCATTTTCGGTGACGGGTAGCAGAAATAGAGAACAAGTTCATCGGATAAAATCAAACGTTTCATACGGTCATATATTGTTATTGAATATTGAATTATAAACTATCTTATTTAGTGCTATTGTTGCAAGAAATTTTTTGATAATGAATCATGTAGAATATTTTACAATTCATGTAAAATCGATTTATTTGCAATATAAATTTAGTTGATGATTGATTCCAATTGACATTCAGATTGAATTTACTGTGTGCACAATTGAAGACACAGAGAAGAAATTTGCGATTTTGCTTTAGTTCTACGAGCTGAAATTGTTGTTTGAAATTCCGTGGAGTTAAAATCATCAAAATTTATCTTGCTACATAAATTTCTTTTTTACATTTCATTTAATTTTACGTAACATTTTCAGCAATGAGGACTAAAAAAATGTTTGACCGAGTGGGAAATTTAGTCCCCTATAACGAGTCAGTGTGAACACTAACTACAGGTTATCATCTGTTACTTGATTATATTAAAGCTTGTGCACTTTTTGATTAAATCTCTCTAATTATTTATTACGTTTTCAATTTCATTTAAATTCATTACGTTTTCAATCCAATTTACGTTTCAGCCAAAGGAAATGCTATGGAAACTTTCATTAAATTTCATTTCTAACGGAATAAACAAGGAGTTTAGTGGAATGATGTCCAATTCTTTTTTAGCAGCGTTGCCAGATGGTATATTTCTATACCAGATTTCACAAATCTGGTATTTTCAGAGGTGTCTGGTATGAACATTTTAGATCTGGTATATTTGCCTAAATCTGGTGTTTTTCTGGTATTTTCTGACTTACTGCAAATTTACTGCATCAAGTTCCACCTCTGAAGTTTGAATTTCCTCCAGCGTACGCGTGGATTATATAGATTACCATCAGAGCGGCGCGACTTGAGGTTTCCCGCCATTTTTGGAACCGCAAGTTTACCGCTTGATAAAATAACCCCAATTTAATTTTTAACAATTAACAAAAGTGCTTAGTGCAATATGAGCATGAGAGTGATGATAATCGATTGATTACTGATCAGTGATGAACTGATGATATGGCCTAGGACGAGTGGGGTTGTCGAACTCGAACCGATCTCTGCGACGCAAGCTCCACCATTTTTGTTTGGTGGTTTTGAATTCTAGAGTGCCACTTGAATTCTGGGGTGCCATTCAATATTTCACTGATCTTGACAATTATCATCCATTCATGGAACTGGCTGCTTACTGCAACGCCTCATTAGGCGACGATACTGCGCCTCATTAGGCGACGATACTGCGCCTCATTAGGCGACGATATTTCGCCTCATTAGGCGTCTTAGCGTCCATGCCGCACCGTCACCCACTTAACGTTATTACTCATTAACGTTACCATCTCAGTCTCCCTGCTAATTTTACTGATGCATTATTATGAGCCATTTGACCCGTTAAACCTCTGATGAAGTCAATTAATGTTGTGATGATTTAAGTCTTCGTTTAGTACTGAAGTCGTCTCAATTAATGGAGGATTAAATTTTCTTTGTTTTTATCATTATTGAAAATAATTATCATGAGCTTGTCTGGTTTATATCAGAACAAGAAAACAGTCTTCAACATTTTGTTCCCTAATTCTCATATAAAGTTGCCACAATTCCTATTCTTCATTCATCATTCTTCAGTAATTTCAACCACAATCAGAGGACATAAAAAAAGCAGCATGCAGAGTTTGACTGTGGCAAAAGCGCACTCAGAAAAGCTAATTGGTCCTAATAGTGACCCATTTCAAATTAATTGGTCCTAATAGTGACCCATTTTAAATTAATTGGTCCTAATAGTGACCCATTTCAAATTAATTGGTCCTAATAGTGACCCATTTTAAATTAATTGGTCCTAATAGTGACCCATTTCAAATTAATTGGTCCTAATAGTGACCCATTTTAAATTAATTGGTCCTAATAGTGACCCATTTCAAATTAATTGGTCCTAATAGTGACCCATTTTAAATTAATTGGTCCTAATAGTGACCCATTTCAAATTAATTGGTCCTAATAGTGACCCATTTTAAATTAATTGGTCCTAATAGTGACCCATTTTAAATTAATTGGTCCTAATAGTGACCATTTTAAATTAATTGGTCCTAATAGTGACCCATTTCAAATTAATTGGTCTTAATAGTGACCCATTTTCTTACCGGCAACAAGAGCAGAGAACGGATGTAGCACAGATAGGCCCTCTGGTCGTACCACCAAACTGTTTCAGGATAACCCACAGTATGGGAAAAAGTGTATCGCTACATGGACCAAGTCTCAAGTACTCGACTGCGTGTTGCGTAATTGTCTCACGTATTTGACTGCGTGTTGCGTATTTGTCTCACGTACTCGACTGCGTGTTGCGTATTTGTCTCACGTACTCGACTGCGTGTTGCGTATTTGTCTCACGTACTCGACTGCGTGTTGCGTATTTGTCTCACGTATTTGCCTGCGTGCTGCGAGCTGAGCGCAGTCAGCGTAAGCTTCACCTAGTCTATTTATAAACATAAAGCAGATCGATCTCTCCAGACACACCCGGCAAGCGCAACCAAGTGTCAGAAAATGTACTCTTGCAAAGCTGATACTGGCGTAAAATAATGTACGTTTGTTTGTTGGTTTGTCTCAGATGTTCAAACGATTTGGTTTCTATACGTACTGAAGTTTTTTAGGAAAACATGTAGCAATTCGTTACGAGAAAATAGTTATGACGATGATACATTTACTCGATGTTTCATTCACTCCAGATTTAGATTTCTGTTCTGTGGTATTTGTTAAGAGACAGAAAAGTCGGGAAATTTTTTCAGTTACCTTCTTAACGTGAATAAATGACTATGTCTATCACGCACGCTCGTAAGCTAACCATCGATTATAGCATTGTGATGAGTGTGTTTCGTATTGGACACAGAGTTTAAATGAGTATTATACCTTAAATACATATTTCACACTTATTTTAATTTCGTAAGCGTTGTGTTGCCGTGGGACTACTTCGGTCACTCGTGAAATGTTCTGTCATACAGGTTCAGTTCGTATAAATTATAAAGCACTTGGTTTTCACACATGTATTTGAAGAATGTGCACTATATAGTCCTTACCAGCGCGTAGCTAAAACATGAATGAACAAAAGATTGAAATGATGGAAACCTTAAGTCCGGTAAAGTCTGAACGAAAACGGAAAATTCGAAACGCAAATTGAACAATTATCGTAACTATAAATGATAATTCCTGATTTTTCTTTCATGCAATTGAAGACCAGAGCGTATTTCTTATTAATGATTTTCTTGTTAATTTTCTTGATGCTGCGAACTAGGCTGTTTGCGGTATTTGAAAAATCGAATATAGGGTTTCCAAATAAAATTTCATTTGACTTTACGACGTTTCGAATATTACATATTCATTATCAAGTAAATGAAGTGTTTTACAACGCTTGAAATTGAAATTTTGGAATGACAATAGTACGTACGAAGGGTATAGTGGATACAATACAATATTTAAACTTAAAATGACTCCGAAAACAACTTCAATGTCCTGACGAATCCGGTAGTTTGTAGATTGATAGCTGGGGACTCTTCCCTGATGATGAGAGCCTCAGCTATCGCCAGTCTTGCAGCGTCGGGGCACCGCATAATGATGCTCGTGCCGGCTTCCAGTGCCGCGCGGGGGATGGTCTCCCCGTGGACATCCCTCATGTGGTTCTTTGGGCCTCCGGTCTGGAGATGGCACGTGAGGCGGCGACTTAAGGTAGTTGTGGTCAAACCAAGGTAGTTTACGTTTTGGAGAAGTCTACAACCTTCTCTTTTGCAGGAAAATTTGTAAAAACATTGGTTTCTTGGAGAGGTCCTGATTTTTTACATGGATTATTTTTCATACTGAAAAAAAAATCCATGGCTACATCAACTACATACTGAGAAACTGAAGGCTACATCAACCTTTCCTCTCATACTTAATTTGACCAAGGAGCAAAAGGAGCTCCTAAATCTCGGACTGAATTGCCATGTAATGTCCCAATTCAGCCGTACTAAGAAACAAATTGAACTCGAACTGTTGTGTGATTCATTGCTGAAACTAAAGAACGACCGCAAAATAAACGTCAACCCAAACTTGAAAGATCAATTACGAGCTGAAGCCACCAAACAGCGAGGCTCATCGACCTCGAAAGTACTAAATCCAGCTCTACGACTGGCAGCAAAGCAACTCAGAGATAACTAACAAATCGTGATAAGAAAAGCCGATAGAAGCAACATTTTTCGTGATTTTGGATAAAACTGAGTATATTTCAAAAATAAGCCAAATTGTATTGATGAGTCAAAATTCCAGCGTGTCTTACGAGATCCTACGGAACTACTTCAGAGAAGAGCAATTAAATTAATCAATACAGCCAACTCAGTTGCAGGCTCTAAAAAACTTACCCCAATCGTTGGGAGTTATTCTCCTGGTTACGGCTATATGGAAATGTCAAAAATCACAAAGAGAATAACCCGCTCAGACCTATCATCACACAAGTTACGTCCCCAATCTATAGGACAGCCCAGGAATTGGATGCTCTTATGAAACCTTACATTCCGAAGAAATTCTCACTTAGATCTAGAGGTGACTTCCTGGAGATTCTTCGTGATCAGCGCTCTTCCGGTCATTTGGCTTCACTTGACGTCACAAGCCTGTTCACCAACGTCCCCACTGAAGAAACTCTGGAAATAATTGCTGAACATGTCTATTCCAATGAAATTATACCGGCTCCATCAATCACGAAAAAGATTTTACTTGATCTCCTCCGACTCTGTACTTCAGAATCTCCTTTTCGGACACCCGATAACAAAATTGATCAACAAATTAACGGTGTAGCTATGGGCAGTCCTTTAGGCCCTTCTTTCGCCGAATTCTACATGTGTGAACTTGAGAATCGAATGTTATTGGATAATCAGATCAAGCCTGCGCTTTACTGTAGATACGTCGACGATATCTTTGTCGTTGTCCGGGATATAAACCACATGACAGAACTGCGTGCGGCTTTAGAACTCAATTCAGTCTTAACGTTCACATATTAATTTGGATAAAATCGTAAGTTGCCCTTACTCGATTTACTAGTTCAAGTCGAGGATAATAATTCTTATCTCACTAAGTTTAACGGAAACCCACAGACGTCGGAAAAGAAGAAAGCTTCACGATCGAAGAAAGTGAATGCCCACATAGGTATAAAACCAACACCATACGCGTCATCATACAAAGAGCGTTCAAAACCTGTGCTTCAGCTGGTGACTTGAAAGCAGAACTTCGGACCTGCAAGCAAATATTGGTGAACAATGGCTAATCAAACAGAGCAGTCGACATTGAAATTTCAAATTGCCGAGCACGCCAAAGCCGAAATGACAACGAACCTGTTGTAAATGAAAACATCACGACTATTCACTACCAGAACCAGATGAACTGCGGTTATAAGACAGATGAACGAGTCCTCAATGCAATCGTGCAAAATAACATCAGATGCACAACACCGACTGACCGGATTAATCCCTTGATTTACTATAAAAATCAGAAAATCAAGAACCTCATTATGAAAAAAAAAATCCATGTAAAAAATCAGGACCTCTCCAAGAAACCAATGTTGTTTACAAATTTTCCTGCAAAAGAGAAGGTTGTAGACTTCTCCAAAATGTAAACTACATTGGTTTGACCACAACTACCTTAAGTCGCCGCCTCACGTGCCATCTCCAGACCGGAGGCCCAAAGAACCACATGAGGGATGTCCACGGGGAGACCAGTCATTCCAAAATTTCAATTTCAAGCGTTGTAAAACACTTCATTTACTTGATAATGAATATGTAATATTCGAAACGTCGTAAAGTCAAATGAAATGTTATTTGGAAACCCTATATTCGAACTTTCAAATCCCGCAAACAGCCTAGTTCGCAGCATCAAGAAAATTAACAAGAAAATCATTAATAAGAAATACGCTCTGGTCTTCAATATAAAATAAAATTCCTGATTTGTATACTTTGGTAGTATTCCCGAACAGTGTTATAATCAGAGGGGCTTTCAGACGATGGTTCAATAACACCCGTCAAGTTAAATAATAATTTTAACTTTGTAATATAATTGGAGTGTTAACGGGTGAAATTTGATGAATTTTTATATAGCACTGATAGTTTAAAGATGTTTTATTTGAGCCGTGTTTTTAAAGCAGCCGATTCTATTATTCTTCATACTTTGCACCCATCAAATCACAGTAAGCCGCGCACGCAACAAACTTTACAATCTCAAGCTCACTATCAGTGGCCAAATTAACTATTATTTCGTCGGTGAATTTAGTTGTTTGCATCCCTTCCGTCTGAATGGAGCGGGAAATTTTAAGAACTGTAAATTAACCTCTATTCGGTAACGACTGGAAATGAGAGGAGCCCAATTGTGACGCAAAATAAGTGAATCTGAATCATGCACAAAACTGGAGACATCCACTAAAAGCTGCCTCATTATATACAAGCATTGCTGAACGCTGCACAGCTCTTGAAACATTGTTGTAAGCTACGACATACTAAAGGCATCTCTGTACGCTACGCATTATACGCATGGAATAAAGCCATGATACACCAAAGGCATTAATGGACGTTGCACAAAAGCATTGATGTCGCAGGACTTTGTCCGTTAGCAATGACATCTTCAAATATTCAAATCTGTACTTCTAAAATCTCAAGTCACTCTGGTATATTCCCTTCTTAGAAGCTCTCGGTTGAAAATCTATTCCGAAATACTTTTACGGAAGTTCTCTGAAACAAGAAGCATTGCTAGTGAGAATTTCTTTCCTACTGACGCATCTCAACATAAAGGTGCTTCATATAATGAAACGGGCTATTGCTGTAAAATAGTGAAGGAGTATCTCTCTCTCGTTCCACCTGGTAGAAATCGTGTGTACCATTTTTTTTGCAATTACTGCAGTCAACGCGCGCGGACGTCGCGTCATGTATTAATGATATGTTGTGTGAGTAAATAAATATTGTTTAGTACCGAAATTTTACAGCTCGATAATTTTAGTCCAATTTGTCATTGAATCTCAAGCCGCAGTTGCCCATAAAGCTTTGTTAGAGTACAACAAAGCCATGCGTCGTTTGACATTAAACCGATAGGGCGCTGGTGCTTGAGGATTCTCGTTACAAACAATGCAATTAAAACAGTGCTTCATGCAAACGTAAAAATCTCGTTGTTAAATATGAACTATTCAAAGGGTTTGGCTCATTGATCTGAATTTCAATCGGCGAATTCCGTTTTAGTGAATAAAATTAATATGTTACGTGGCATCTAACCGGCGCTCAATATCACCATTCACGTGAAACACAATTTCAGTACGCGTATGAAGAACTTGGGGAGCGGAATCGCTCTCTAATTAATAAAAGTGTTTTTATTGAAAGATAAATAGAGCAGAGAGAATCAAGCAAAGTTCTTTGATGACCTTGCAGGAGGCGCGGTGAGTGCTGTGGGAGAAGAAACTCTGGTAACGCTGCTGGAGGCGCTGCGGGTGAACATGAGGACACCTCCCGTAGGGTGTGTCACTCTCGACCCACTTGTGCTGGAAGACCAGGTCATCCAGCACAGCCATTCAGCGCTAACTACCACCATCAACCTGGATACAATGACCATAACTGTGAGTGCCTCTACGTGACTTAACGAAATATCTGTTGATCGCTATTTGTACGTATTGCAAATTAACCATTCTGATAGACGAGACGTAATTGGAATAATAGAAATAAGGATTCTTTTTCGAGAACTACTTCTAAATGAAGTCAAATTATCGATAACTACCACTAATATGCTAACATTATCGAATAATTTTGATAGGTAAATCAACAGAAAATTGAATTTTGCGTCCAGGATTGACTTTACAAGTGAAGAAATAAGACTGTCTTTACACGTGACGTGAAGATCTTGCTAACCCTAATTATATTAGTGAAAATTGTGGCCACACTGCGAGCTTAAAAGTTAGTCTCCATATAAGCGGATGTAATTGAACAAGGTTTGGGAATAAATGTATTGGTTTATTTATTTATTTATTCTACGAAAAGATTACCGTGACATCTGGTTCAAAACTTCCAGGGTTCGTTACAAACTTAGGAAAGTATGAATAAGATTACAGGTGAGCAAGAAAAAAAAACATTGCTCGAAATTTACTCGGATGTCAAGTGCAAATTTGAATTTAGCTAGCCGTGGAAAAATTACACAGCTTTGGGAAAATTACCACATGTTTTATTAGACTCCTAATTCCCTGTTACTTGCTGAGTAGCCAACAAGAATACCAAGGCTCAGAGTTGAAGATCAGTAAATACAAAATCAGGTTTCACGGGGGTTCGATATTATACTGGTTCAATTATAAAGAGTCTTATATCTTTTCCAGAACATTAAAACTTTTTTAGGAACTTTTTATAACACGATCGTCGAAGTTAACATGCACGTAGAAGATCTAGCAGGATGTTTGCAGCTGATTTACATGAGCTAAATACCTTGTATGTATATTTCTTCAAAACTGACTTTGCAATGAAGGTTTGACATTTATAGAAATGCAAGGCCATTATTAGTGTCTAATTTTTCAGGGACTTTCTGAGTACACGATTGATGAAGTAAAGATGAACGTAGGGGAGTTGACAGCATTTTTGCAGCTGAGCTACAAGGAGCTGAAGCTTGGCGGGCAACATGCGCTCAAAGCCAGGATTGCGCGAGTTATCCCCATCACGAGAAGAGGCGGCTTCACGGTCACCACGGAGCATCCTCAGGTTGTCAACAGCATGGTTGAACTAGTATAAGGTTGACCCATGAGAAGCTCATTTATGCGGATGGAGCTTGTTGTTTGCATGTGACGTCACTGATCTCAGTGACGTCACGGGCGTTAACCATTCACTGAAATGCGATCAAACCAGTCAACCAATCTGTCATGGTAATGACGGGATTGTTTACGTTTCTCGATCTCAGTGACGTAACAAGAAAGCTGAACTGAAAGACGGAACTTCTCGTGGGTCAATCTTATATAGTTCAACCATGGTCAACAGTCGTGACTCAAATTAAAAGTTTTATTATGTTCGTTATAAAAATGTGAATTTTATGTTCGATTTAAACGCCAGTTTATGATGCTTGCTAAGAAAACCTTAATGTTACACAAAAGTAGAACAAAAGTAGTTACTGATGATAGCTAATAATGAATACGTACAGATTGAAAGTTTTCAAGGTTAATTGTTAGTAAATTAGTTTCCCAAATACATCAGTCTAGTCCAGGTGTTCTTCAATCTGAACCAAACGAGACCTTACATCAGAAAAATTCTTATAGCAATTCGTCGTGTGCAATGAGATCAATGGAAGTTACTGGAGCTAATGATTATAGATTAATTAAACTATGGATAAACGAGGCCAAGGACAAATTGTAACCCAAAGAGTTATTCTACAGGTGCGGATCAAAGTTCGGCTGCGAGTTGTGAAAGGACGGCTGGAGGTGCGTAATGTGTCGACGAGTTTGGAAATTTCTGGCCTCAAGACCAAGCTGACAAACTTGCCAGCAAGCGGCATTCTGGCCCGGATCCTTAACGAAGTTTTGGGTGATCTCCTGAGAGAAGAGCTGCCTAGACTCGAGGTCGAGATAGATGGCGCTCTAAGATCTCTCTTGAATACAGAGTTCAGCAACTACAACGTTGGCATGTCGTTGCAAATACTAAGAACGAGCGATAAACTGATGAGACGAGGATCAATAGCGAAGTTTGTAAATTAATAACAAGAAAGTTTGATTGCATAGGCATGAAAAGAGGTGGATAATGAACAAAAACTGCCTGAACACGCCCATCAATAAATTGTTGCTTCAGGCACAGATCAGGAAGAACATCAGTTAAGCTTGAGCAACAATTTTACACCGACAAAGTTTTAACTTGTATGCCAGATAATCAATAGCATTGTTAGATAAAATGCACCGAACGGTTTTAGCAGATGAATGAGCAAGAGACCAAGTTTGTTGGAAGTAAAGCATTGTATGATGAGTGAGCAGTATTAGCTTCAAATAGGAGATATTTTTTTAAATGTAGTTTTCCTTACTTAGAGTTTCCCCTGCCTTCATATGAAAATAGGAAGTTTCATACTCAGGTGTGATTAGTAATTATGCCAAATATCAGTTTGTTGACGTCGGAAAACTGTACAAAGGCAAGTGAGAGAAAACTAACTAAAGCTCTCAAACGTGTGATGTAAAGAAAGCTGACCCCGAAGTGACAATGAGTTCACTTGATGAGTTGATGTCTATAATCAAACACGGAGTCATAGCCTAATTGGTGTCCCATGCATAACAATAGATGTACGTGAATATCTGTTTATTAGGATGTTATCAATTGTTTGTTATAACTAACTGAATGTCTTCGCAGTTCTCTTGATATATCTGTGTTACTAGAAAGCTTATTAGATGTCCAATTGGCAAAATCATGACTGAATTTAAACTGATAAATACAGCTATTACGTAGCATCACTCATGATCTGTGGGGTGTCGCTCATTTTACCACTTTAAATTAAACATCATAAATTAAGTTAGAAAAAATTCGGTAGAGATGTGCGCCGAATCATTTCGAATGTTACACCTCGTCGAAGGCTCAACTGCGACATTCGTGAGCAGCTCTAGAAGCTGGGAATTTCTCACAAAGCCAAGTCCGTTCCATCAAGTTAAAACGTTTTCATCAGCTCCATACAGCTTTGGTGTCTACGTTAGCATTCAATAAAATTAGGAGAATTTATTCTTAAATTTACTAGATCAAAATTGGGCTTGTACTTTTCGAGGCTCTTAGCATGATTTTGGAAATGAAAAAAAAATTAGACTAATTTGCATGACTTCAAGTTGCGGTTGATCAGAATGGAACAGGGAACTGGCTTTAGTGCCACTTGAATGTTTGTTGTCCGTAGTCATCAATATTACTCATATCTTGACAATGAATATCAGTATCGTAATACTCTTACCGTAATTGTGTGATAGAGAAAGCATTAGGTCATTTTTACTTTTTACTAACAACAATATTGCTCTGTAAGACTGTAACTCATTTTCAAAAAGGTCTAATGTATATTTTATACACATGTAGTTGACGACTGTAAGACATCAATTTGCTGATGGACTGCAACGTCCATTAACTCTTCCGTTGATATCAAGGGACAATCATTGTAGTGAGTTAGTCAGAAAATTCATACAAGTTGTTTTTATGTAAAACATGGGATTTCTGATCATCCTATAGCACTTGTGTAGTTATCTCAGTAAGTTTAGATAACAAGATAGCAATGAAATGTTGGCTCTAACCAAAATGGGATTAGATTTCGTTATGCAGGCACTGCAGTACGGTTTTCAACCGTAACCCACCTTCGATATGCTTATGTCGTTTGAATTAATACGGTCACTCCCATTAATGAGCGCTGAACCAGTATAAATATTTTTGTGTTATGATGTCATTGAAGATTATGGTGCTATCATCAGTTATTGATTAAATTTTAATAAATTAATAATTTAAATGCGAAGGTATCACTAAAAATTTCACAGAAGTATAGAAACGAATAACCCAAATTGGCTTAAGTTATACAATGGAAACTCAATAGTTTTCTCGATTACCTTTGACAGGATCACAATTCTCGTGTTTTTAACGACAAAGTTGCTGGAAACCTGTTAGTTGGAAAACAGCTAGAGAAAAATGATCGCTATTACGAAAAATTTAACCATTGATTGGTGCTCTTAGTTTGTAATGTCGCTGTTTCAAACATCTGTCTGGTGACCTGGAAAAATTGAAGCTGAAGAATAAACTTAAAAATTTCCCGTTATTCTTGAGGTCTTCCTTCAAAAGAACATCTCGAATAATATTTCATTTTATATACTTCACAATTAAATGTCCTTCGACTGTAATTTTCTGTGTCTCAATATTAAACATGTAAGCAAACTATTGAATAAATTTTATCTTCAATAACTACACTTAAACTTCCCATTATTTGCGACTTTCTACGGTGTTTCTAATACAATCTGTCTCCATTTTACGTTTCATTGTTACCAGTGATTGAGTGTCTTACAAATAGTAATTTATTGACAAAAGAAATTTGTGTTTAAATGGCTTACATGTTAGCTAATCCTACGAAAAATAATTAAGGGAGCATTATTACGTGAAGAAATACAGTATTTAAACTGATGTCTCCCGTTAAAAATTCTTACTTGGGAAAATTTACTTATAATTGTGTTCAACTCAGCTTCTAATTAATACAACTTAAAAATCTCAGGACGATTACGTGTACCTAGCTCATTAGTTATATGTGGGAAATGAAGACTGCTCAACTCGATCGGTATGAGTTTATTGCACGATAACGATATCACGTCTCAAAGCTGTGGCAAAATAGAGTTGTATTTAACTCTTAATGACACGGTATTTGCCTTAATAATTATAGAACAGCATTATTCCGAATTATTGCTAAGTAATTATTGCTAATAATTGATCAGTTGAAACTGAGGAAGCATAAACGGCGGAGTAAAGCTTTCAAGAATTCTCACTCAAACCCTAAATACATTCACTGAAAAATTCAATACTCAACAAAATGATAATACACAATTCAAAAATAAAAATTGGCTTAAATCCAGTTACGGTAGTTACATAATTTTGGTTAATAGAAGAGAAGATTCATCTATGTAAGAGTGGACAGTTTCAATTATTCGTGCTATCTAAATACCTGCTAGTGAAGTAGCTGGCAAGAGAAGCATAGCAACGATAATATATTAAACAAACGTAAGTCTAGAGGGAAAACCAATGGAGGAAAGATACTGCACGATGTCGCT
Organism: Hyalella azteca; assembly: GCF_000764305.2. Lineage (NCBI taxonomy): Eukaryota > Metazoa > Arthropoda > Malacostraca > Amphipoda > Hyalellidae > Hyalella > Hyalella azteca. The sequence goes on from NW_025933374.1 coordinate 20,641, forward strand.
TGTGATAGATCGGCAGAGTTGAATAGATTTGATCGATCCTTGAAGATGCGATATTGAAAATTAATTTGAAAAAAATGATGGTCAGTGTCATAGAAACATAGAGGATGGTTTATTTGACATATCCATGCTCAACCAACTAGTGGATTACATATCTCCTGCAAATCCTGTTTCTTTTTGGGGTAACGCTATCATGTTTCTGATAATAATCATCTGTCTACCAAGTCACCACGGCTATAACGCCCTAAATTTGAGCATTAATTGTTACTTAAAATAAGTGTAGCGCAGACACATTAATTTATGATCGGAAAAAGAAATATATTATTAATAAAAATCTGTAACTTGATGATATTGAATAATACTGAAGTTAGATAATTTTTCATCATTGCGGATATCATTTTACACAATATAGAGTAAGATTGTTTACATTGGCCTTTATAGTGTCCGCTGTCCATACATGATCAAGTTCATCAGCGGAGATTTTTACCTGTTAATACAAATTTCTTAAATGCTTATAAGTAAATACATGTTCGAATTGGACATACTTTGACCAATTCAAACCAGCGTCAGATATTCAATTTTCTGTTTATTGCCATGTCTGCGCGCCAATTAAAAGAGCTATAACGCCATAGTATTCAAGTCGTGAACTGTGGACAAACCGCGTCCGGTGTTTCTGTCTAGTTTCATTTAATTGAGTAAAATTCAATTACGTTAATGGAAATTGATTCGTGTAGGCAGAATGATTTACATTTTTTAAGAAGCAAGCATTTAAGCCTTTTACTCCTGACTCAATCCTCTGACTAACGAAAAAATTCATATGAGCTAAATAAATTGAGCACATTCGAAGAAACAGCAAGTTTATATTGTAGAAGAATTCGTATGAAAAGAAAAATTTTCTTATATTATTGAAAGAAAACTAGAAAAAAAACTCAGCAGCAAACAAATATCGTTAAACATTAGAAGACCAGAAGAGAAAGTCCTATCAAGGGTAAAATTAACAGCAATTTACGAACGTCAAAATCAATTAAAACGGCCGCAATAGCAATTGCGTCTTGTTATCAGTTATCGTTATTGTTATCGTCTCCTTAAGGGGATTTCATCACATGACTTATCGCACAAACTACGCAAATTTAGTTGACAGCATTTCAACTGAACTTATACGGCCAATAATATCGGGATTAGACTAAACATTATAACACAGTCAAATTATCTGGACATTTTTTGTATTATATAAAATATTGTATCACTTGGGAAGAAATCAGAACGTTTCGATGATCATTAAGATAATTTCATATCGAAAAACGACAAAAAGTATGCATCAGCAGGCATTGCATGGGTCAAACTAATTCCGAAAGAACAGCATCGCATTACGGCTAAAAGCAAACTACAGTAATTTTACTACTTAAGCAACCTTGAACTTACTGGAATTTTCCATTCTCATGAACATCAAGAGTTCAGCAGTGAAGCTCACATGTTTGCCATACGAAAGTCTCTATAATTAATGAAGCATCTTCACAACTACAAGAAACCTATCCTTGTTGCTGATCTTCGTATGCTTCTTTTAATTATGCTGTGAAGTCAATAATGAATTACTTATTTAGTAGATATTTCTGCCATGTTGACCCTTCTCTGTAATTCATAATTGATCAGCGGCAAGACATGAGAAATTCAGTATGTCTGTATTCAGTAATGCTTCAGTAAATTCAGTAATACTTTTCATGCACATCTATCACAACATGGATGGCATCATCGCATCACGAACGTCGATGATCCTGAGGAATCGCGGTCAGCTGCCATTGGTTACTGAAGAAATACATTCATTGAATGGTATTTCTTCTTCTTCCTTGTCAGTACAAATATACAGAGCATTCTACGGTGCCTATAGACTAGTGCAAACAAGCAAAAAACCCTAGTCATAACTCATCTTAAAATAACTTACTGGACTTACATAACCGGACACTTTTTCTGATAATTTCAACTAGTGAATGGAATAATCTGTAAAATTATTTCCAAAATGCAAATGGCATATCATGCAGAGTTTAGGAGAGAAATTCTCATATTCGTAGAATCATCGTTAACTTCAACTAAAGAAAAAATGATCCGAAGCTGCACATTGAAATTTAAATCTGTGTTTGAAAGTTTTTAACTCTCAACAATTGAAAAATTCCAATAGTTAACACAAATTATTTACGAAGTTACATGTTCGAAGCAATCAAAATGCAGAGGCTGCTAAACAAATTGCAGCGCATCAAATGAACGAATTGCATTGCTCTATACGGAGCCGAGAGATTATTTTGACGAGTCATTTAGGAATAAATAACGTTTTGCCGGAAAATAAAATTGGCAATAGCGAATAATTAATAATAATAATTATGATTTGTTTTAATTCTTCCAGTATTGAAATATCAATCGGTCTTTAATTTCTTTTAGATCTTGAAGGCTTTTGTTCAAGAGGTTTTGATGGAATGTCAGAAAGCCATTACGTTTCACGTGCGAATAAAACAGATGGGAGCCAGGATTTTCCTTTCATAAATATGACGCCAGGATCTTTTGAGTGCAAAGCGCGCTTGACCGAAAAACTTTTCCGTAAGACAAAATTTTCGTTACCGGTGGATAAGCCGTTTTTCAACGAAAAATCGCATTTTCAATATGAATTTTTTTGGGAAAAATTAAATGCTTTTGATTACGATTATGTCAGCGATCATGTCGAAATGATGAAGTCATCGATGAGGTTCAACGAGTGTTGATTACAGACGTTCACGGATGATGTTTGAGACGGCGTTGCGACGTGTTGTGGGATTGGGGAGGAAGGAAAAACGTCTCATGTCAGTATATCTGCACTCGTCATGAAGTATTTCATCGAAAATATTTGTTGATTCTAGCCGTGTCTAAGACAATTGAAAATTTGCGATGCACGACTTGCTATAATAACATTGCTGGGTTGATTGTTTCGATGTAATACTGACATTTTAAATAACGATAACGCTCCATTAATATTGTAATTGTTTGAGCATTAACCACACTTGATAAAGCGAAGGATTTACTCTCAATGCTTCAAGACGGAGCTGCATTTTTCAGCGTTTTCGGGCCTCCAAGTTTTCAGCCACTTCCGGGCGTGTGGCTTCGACTTGATCATTCTTCATTCTCCACCGCAATGAATGATGAGTAACCATTCAGTGCAATGGATGATGAGAATCTGTGATCATTCAGCTGTAAAATACATAATGGATTTTTCAATCGCTCAAAAACGGAGATCAGGCGAGAATTGACTACCATAAATTATTGGAAGTATGACTAATTTTCTGAAACTCGAAATTCCTTCACACGGAGAAAAATTCGTTTATGCTGGTATCACCAATGCGGAGTCATAGCGAGGTCACTAAGACTTTTTTACATCTTTCAATGATAAACTTTGGCATCATCCAAAGAAATATATTTGTTTTGAGGTCACTTACGGGTTCCACAGCCTTGCTCTGTAACACTCACTGTTTGCTTGTCCAAATCTTGATCCCGCAAAGACTGCGAGCAAAGGATGTGGCGATTATCGAGTAATATTTCCAAGCTCCTGATAAGTTTTACTGTCATTAATGAAGAAGAGTCAGTGGAGGAAAAAGTTGTGGTTACTGCCCACAAATGAGACGCTGGGTATGCCATTACTCTGAACCTTGCCTCCTTAATACCAAAGTTAGTAACGAAGGAGCTCCATGTCATTGTCACCAAACCAACGTAGAATTTTCTCACAATTCTTAGCATTTCTCATGACCTTCTTGAATCAATGTTCAACCGAATGAAAAAATATGAAAATATCCAGAGGAGCCTGGATATTGTGAAGTTGATGAATATAATGCATTTTTGTAATAATGCTTCCAACTCTCGACCCTCACTCGCATCAATGAACAACATTGCTATAGTTTATATTTTTTATTGTTGACTACATAAGAACTAGACTACTAGTGCTAAAGTTCGGCCACCGCAATATAAACCGTTGGGATCCCGTAGTAATACAGCTTACATTTTATAGGGGCTTAATGCAAGTTGTAAATGGCGTCTGATTTGTATGTAAATCCTGCTGAATTTTTTACTTTAAACCTCTTATTTTCTTCGACACAATCCGAAAAAAATTTTCGGTTGTTTCGAGTTAAGATGTTCAGTGCAGACGTTTATTCCTGGCGCAGAGGCGTTCAGTAGGCCGTAAAGAGGCGCGTGTGAGGCGTTCAGTAGGCCGTGAAGAGACGTGTAAGGCGTTCAGTAGGCCGTAAAGAGGCGCGTGTGAGGCGTTCAGTAGGCCGTGAAGAGGCGCGTGTGAGGCGTTCAGTAGGCCGTGAAGAGGCGCGTGTGAGGCGTTCAGTAGGCCGCGAAGAGGCGTTTGTGAGGCGTTCAGTAGGCCGTGAAGAGGCGCGTGTGAGGCGACATGTACATGATGCCGAAGGTGCTACTGACGGTCGCCACCAGGAACACCCACAGCAGCAGCCTGCCGGAACACATCACTTAGAAACAATATTTATAAATATAGAACTAATTTGTAAAATTAAATTAAATATATTATTAATTTAGCACTTCACATGTCTTGATAACTGCTGAAGTAAACAACAGAATCTCAGACAATTAAATATTCCAAGGGAGACGAGAAATCCTTGCGAGCTCCAACACGAAGATGGACTGACAAGTCAATTAATCCTAATGCCAATGAATAAATTAATCAATTTTTCTATTGACAATCAATTCAATTAGTCAATTAATCCTAGTGTCAAACAAATAACTCGTCAACTTATTCTAGAGGTCAAGTTACTTTATTTTGTAACTAGTGAGTGACTTGCTTTCAGTATATTAACAAAATGTGGTAGTTACTGAACCTTAATTCACCAACGTTGTATGTCACCTGTCGATGATGAGCGCAACTTGCTGCTGCTCACCTGTCGATGGTGAGCGCAACTTGCTGCTGCTCACCTGTCGATGATGAGCGCAACTTGCTGCTGCTCACCTGTCAATAATGAGCGCAACTTGCTGCTCACCTGTCAATGATGAGCGCAACTTGCTGCTCACCTGTCGATGATGAGCGCAACTTGCTGCCACTCAAGTCTGATTGTGTCGCGTCTGTCCTGTTCTGCTAAACGCAGTTCGTTGCGATCGATGGTTTCCTGCACCTGAAAATACGAATATTTTAGTACAAACCATTCCTTAATCGATTATTATTATTATAAAACAACTCAAAGCATTTTATTTGTTATAAAATATGTGACACAGAGAACCTACCCAGAAGATCTGTGAATATTAATTCATAATCAAGGAATATGAATTTATGAATATGGATTTACCGTACACATTTACTGATTAATAATTAAAGTTTATATGTTATTTCCAGGCATTTCATTCCATGAGAATAAAAGTAAAACTCACTAAACTTTTATTAAGGGAGTTTTATTTCAGCAATTGAATCAGGAAATCTTTCAGTAAGAATTGAATAAGAGTTATATTTTCCTTGCAGTCATTTAGGCATTGACCGTTGTTTCATGATATTTACTGCCATATTCAGAGGTTCACGATTTTCATCACAGATCTTTGGCAAACAGAAGTTCGCTCAGCCATCATTATATGGATAATCAGATTGATTATTTTGATTAAATCCTGCATAAAAAATATAATGAGAACAAGAAAATTGCACAAACTTTTTGTAAGACGCGAGAAAAGTGTCGGTCAAATTCATCAATCGCCATTGTTTTCAACGGTAGCCTGGATTCCCTCCTGTTTTCGTTCTTCTTTAGAGTTCCCTGTTGTTTCAACTGTTGCTGCTCTTGTTGCAGGCGATGCTCCTGTTCAATGCAGTGGTCCTGTTGAATACAGAGCTCTTGCTGCATGCAATGTTCGGGTTGCAAACAGTGCTCTTGTTGCAACAGCGTTTGTGACTGGTGTTGCAGCTGCTGTTGCAAATGCTGTTGCTGCAGATGTTGCTGCTGTAAATGATGCAGCGTTTTCATTTCTTGTGAGGTCTCGCTGAGAGGCGTCTCGCAAATTCCCGTCAAGCTGAGCGAAAAAATAAGCAAATTTGTGAAAAATAATTTACAAGGGACAGGAAGAAAAAATATAACACGAATAACAAAATAAACTCTAAGATGATTTATTGACTGCAATATTTGACGAAAATACAACAAAAAATATGATATGTTAATTTCAATTACTTGGCACATGATGTCTTACATACATAAATTTCACGTAAACTCTTATTTTCCTTTGTCGTATTAGCTCGTACCAACTTTTGTTTGCATGAGGCTTGATGTTTATCAACTCGCCTCGCCTCTACAATCATTTTTCCTCGCGTGGCAGCGCTTCGAAATTTTGTATTGTATACTGTGCCTAAACTTATCAATTGCTTAGATAGAGATGTTATATAGTGTACTGAGGTTAAAACTTGAATCCGTTGAATTCAGAAATGAAATATTGTGCCTTGCACTCTGGCGCTTTAAGCCGATTAATTGCTCAAAATGAAATTGTGCATTGTGCACAGTAGTTAAACTCGTTGATTGTTTAAATTAAAATATATAAAATAATAATATAACTTTCACCTCTGCATGCAGATGCCGGGACAAGGTGAGATGGCCATAGCAGGAGACTGTGTCCTGAAGGAGCGATTCAAATTAATTGAGTGATTCATACTAAGTAGTTATAAGCCAGATAAACGAAGTCCGACTACATGGGCTTCATTATTATCAGTTTACTTTAATTTAATTAAATTGATTTGCATCTGGACGGAAGTTGAGATAGTCCGTTATTAATTTTACCTCTAATTTTACCTCTAATAATTGTTATTTTATTTTACCTCTATTAAGGGGTTTAGGTTACAAAGATATGCATTATTCTCCAATACAACGTTAATTTTGTCTATCCGATCTTAAAAATCGAATGAATATTAGGCAATGTTATAAACATTTTGTTCCGATTAGCTTATAGGTTTGATATAATTCCAAATATACTGAAATATTGAAGCGGCAAAGCAATGAGAGGAAAGGACAAGATGTCGCGCGTTACTTTAGAAGTTGAGATGCCATCGATGATCGTGACTTGATGAAAAATGAACTATTCAAAATCTCTCATTATAAATGGAGATAAAATGCTACTACTTCCTATGATTTTGCTAGGAATACGAAATAAAAATTATTCCATAGATGTCATGAATAAATGAAGATGAAGTGCCAGTTCCTATAAACCATAATCTTAATAGCCATATGCAAGTGAATGTTGTACTTGAGTACCTCACTTTTTTCAAATATATTCCTGCGAACTTGACATGTTCCTGTACGTAATTCAAATGCAATAGATTAAACTATTCTCGCACTATTGATATAATACTACTATAATGTATGCAACATAAGTGTTTAAATACAGGTGGTTAATGGACAGAGAATTCATTTGTTTAAATTTTCAAGGTCGAACGATATTCTTCAGATGACGTTGGTTGATAAAAATGCAGGTTTAAGGAAGTAATTTCAATTTATTAACGACGTTTTGAATGTGACAAAATTCGAAAAATAACACAAGATTCATGTACTTATTTCCACGAAAATTTCAGTTTCCAATGCTTCCTATAACATGAAAATTAATGTTGTTACATTCGAAACGTCGTTAATAAATTAAAATTACTTTCTTAAGCATTTATTTTGATCAACCAACGTAATCTGAAGAATATTATTCGACCCTGAAAATAAAAATTGATAAATTCTGTGGCCATAAACCACCCGTGTTTAAACAAGCTTATTCTACCTGTCTACCATGTAATGGATTACATAGCCATTAACCACCCGTATTTAAACAAACTTATTCTACCTGTCTACCATGTAATGGATAATAGATTACATAGCCATTAAGCACCCGTGTTTAAACAAGCTTATTCTACCTGTCTACCATGTAATGGATAATGGATTACATAGCCATTAAGCACCCGTATTTAAACAAACTTATTCTACCTGTCTACCATGTAATGGATAATGGATTACATAGCCATAAACCACCCGTGTTTAAACAAGCTTATTCTGTCATCTAATACAAACACAATAAATGTGCATATAAAAAGCGCGCCGCATACCTGTGCGTGATGCCGCCGTTGGTGCAGCGTAGCGGCAGCGGCAGCGCCGCGGCGCCCAGACGGTCCGTGACGTCAGGCGGTCTCGCTGCTACGCACTGAACATCACATCCAGCCATCAACAGACAAATTAATCAATCAGTAATCATTAATCAACATTTAAATGTTGTCTTTGAACACTTATATTCGTAAATTTTAGATCAGAATTAAGGAACCAGAGTTGATAGTTTATAAATGAAAAAAATCCCGATATTCTACCCCGCATTTATAAAATGTTCTCAATCGTGATGTATTTGAGACGAAGCATGCATCGTTATTAACAAGCTGAGGATACTTTGCGGTCCATTGACGAGACCGCCGTAAGAAGTGATCTTGAAAAAGACCATACGGATATCACAATATTATTGGCTTCATTATTATTTATATTAGTGGCTTCACTAATATATATATTTATATATATTAGTAAAATTCATACATTAATATTAATATCAAGAAGTGAAATGACGACAAAACACGACACTAACGCAAGGATGATGCAGCGTCGTAGTGACGGTAGAGATGGAGGTGCTGTTGTGCAGGAGCGGAGGTGGGGGAGTGGGCATACAAGGGGACGACCCTTGCGAACACATCGCCGAGCAGCCCAGACTTTCCCCGAGGGTCGGGGACGATGAGCGCCTCTGGGATCTGTTCCTGCCCAGGGGATCTGGGAGATCTAGTCTGATGAAGAGCAGTTTTGCGAGTCCTTCGAGCACGAACTTGCGTAGGAGTCTGGGCACCGCGCGGCCGCGCATCCCGCGGTGGTGGATGTTTAGCGTCACCACTGAGAGCCCCGTGGCGAAGCTCACGAGGGAGATGGTCACACCGTAGTAAAGGCCTGGATAATAGAGGCAATTAAATTAAGTACGGTATCTGAATTAAATTGACATGTCAGAGTCTATCCGATTTATCAACAATAATGCCCTCACAGTAAAGTCGTGGATATTAGCCAAAGTTTGAGCCAGTCTCTAAATTAAATTAACTGTTGTAGTGAATCGAATTTTATCAACTATGATGACATTAGATTACAGGCCATTATAGTGACAAGTGTTAGTGCAAATTAGTTAATTACGCTTACAGACGATAAATAATGAGAGGTTATAACCTAAAAAGTCGTGTAATACTGAAATATAATAATATTATATAAAAAGGTCTGGCAAGCAGAGTAACCGATAATATAGCTCGCATTAAAACAATTAGATAAAACAACACTACGAGCTATAATCACTCCCGTAGTACAAGCTTTAAGTCAAGCACCAAGCTCACCAATAAGCGGGAGTTTTTCAGATGTGGGGGGCATGGATTCCCCGATGACCATAAGAAACACGGTCATGGAGAGGAGGGTGGTGATGCCCAGTGTAACTTTCTCGCCCGAGTCGCTGGGCATGTAGAAGCTTAGGAGCGCAATGCCCGTGATGAGTACACACGGCAAGATCAAGTTGAACACTGCAAGATATAAATGGTGAGATGAGAATTTAGCTCAGAGATGCAGATGCATTAGTGTTATTTGGGGGTTCAGGTGTAATGCACTCATGGAGGTAATATGTGTATTACTAATGAGAAAACACTCGCGTTACCCATGATTTTCAATAGAATGTTGTCGTGGAATCTGTTGATATTTAGGATCCAAAAATTTACTTATACCTAATCCTAAACAAAGACTCAATTAATATTTATTTAACATTTTTAATATTAACATATAACATTAGTTTGATAAACGCTGGTTATTAAAAAGATAATGAAACCCGCTAGGTAAGTATTATTGCCAAACATTTATTACACCCAGAGATTTTTCTCAGTGCTTTCTTAACAACCCTATGGGTTGTTTTTGCGAAATCGTGTATCTTGCTATTTCGCATTATTTTGCTTGTCAGGTTAAAACAGCTAGCAATACAAGCCTATAAATTTGTTCTTATACTACTAAAAGATCCACGTTATGATGAAAATTCGGAAGTGATATGTTTATTACTTAAAAAGGTATGAGGGAAGTCCTATAAAATTAATTTTATAGGACTATAACTTCAACTATAACCGATACTTCAACTATAACCGTTAACTGCTGCAAATGAACTTCTATCTCCACCCAACTCGAGCAATTTGGTAATTTTACACCTGCAGATAGAGGCTAGCTGTTGCAATTTTCCAGTAATGTGGGATTAGTCGTTTCAGAATTAGTTTGAACGGCTAAAATTTATTTTCTTACTGCAGATCAACCCGAAATAATTTATTACTATGAATAATAGATCCCACTCGTAGAATTGCTTTAACCCGATAGGAAAGAAATATAAAATGGTATCAAAACGTAGGCACAAGTAAATAACGGTTTAAAAATACCCATATTTATCTCATATATCATGGTTACACAGCACGACTAAGCAAATTCATACCGTAAAAGAGTGGCCTCCGCCTGAGCACGAGAGTGTAGGTGATGTCAGGATACGGAGCGTCACAACAGGAGTAGTAGACCACATGTCGCTCCATGGACAGCTCTATCAGGTCCCACTCTCCGTTTGTAACGTAGTTAGTCAGGTCAGCTTCTGACGCGTGAGCACTTAGGTTCACCTGCATACATATATGAACCGCTAAATACATGGACAGTGAATAAAATTGCGAAGACAACCCGTAAATAACATCGCACCAGGTGACAGCGAATAAAATGTTAAATTCCACTTAAAAATAAAACAATTGTATTTAGAATTAAAATTTTCATTTGCAACTAAGAAAATTAATAACAATAGCCTTTAAAATATTTTGATAAGCCTCCAAATAATAATTTTAATATAAAAGACATTTGACCGTAACGGGTCCAATTAATAATTACGCTTTAATTGTACAGCAGGAAATTATAGTGGTTCTCATAGGTGTAAAAATGAGATGCACGAGGTAGAAGTTATGAGATTATTTAAGGACAATCGAAAGCTTAGATGCTTGCAAAGTGGGTTTGATTTTCCTGGAGACAAGAACGTGAGAAACACAATCATTCTTAAGTTATCTATTGAAGTTTTGCAATGCATAATGAGTCTAGCGCAACTTAAAGTTGTGATGATGGCCATACCATGTAATTATTACTTTTTATTCGAATCTGTATTTAACTTTACTACTCTGAAGTTTCCTTAGCTCATTTTAATTTTTTTAATTTGTATTAAAATCATTTTTCTCATAATTAATAGTGATACATATGAACTAAAACAATAGTACTGGCGAGAAGGACGTATCGTTAGGTGGCATATTAGCTACAGCAGTTAGCTGAAGAAGGAAGTCTAGTGTACACTGTCCTATGTGTAAAAGCATCTGGGTTTACGGTCGCGAATCACCAGTGTCATGTTTTTATCCTCCATGAGACGCGTACTCCCAAAAATTTACGATCACGAACGGCTTTTGTGTAGTGGTTGCCACGTGTAAACTGCGGCAGCGTGTGCGCCAGGACAAAGTAAGTGAAATAGGCCTATTGCAACAATATTTATAATTTATAAGAAACGAAACAATCATTGCAAAATGCAATTGAAAAGCTCTAGTCATACTGACTTGAATGACCATCAAACATCGTCCGTTCAGGGCACATTCACATGAATGTTGGAAAATAATAAACTTGTGAATCGAATTTTCAATACTTTTCACAATATATATGCTTCAAGTGCAGCGTGCATCAGAATGTCGGATCAGTACAAATAAAATAAATGTAGGGAAAGCTTAAGGAAGAATTTTCAAACAAAACTAAACGAATATCCCTTAACGTAAAGAAAAACAAAACGTTTTCGTGACTTTTTTGTGAGAGCTGTGTTCAAGAGAAGCTAAATTGGATAAAAAATCTTCCTACGTTACTCTACCAATATCTACGTGTACATACACACTTTTACAGCATAACGTATTCAGTCAGGAGCAAAAATTTAGTAAAATAGGAAGGTGAAGTGAAAAAACGACACTCAGCAGCAGGCGGGTTAGTAAAACGAGCGAATTTGCATGATTTTGACAGTCACTGTCGTTAAGGTAAAGAAATTACCAGAAAAACCCGAGACGCGGGCAACAAGTAAACTCTCATGAAGTCCGCTAAATGCAAAGAAGATGCTCCGAGAAACAGGCTGGTGTAGGAATGCAGGTATAAGTGATGAGAATGAAGGTGAGTGGCAATAAATAAGTGAAAACATGAATAATATCGTCGGATTTAAATGTTTAAATGCAAAATGAGAATAAAAAATATGACTCGCTAAACAACTTTGATGTGAACGAATATTTGCAACAAGCACTACAAACAATTTTAATGATTGTTAAGCATATTAATAATGATGATTATGAAGCCTTGAAATCCCTCGTCGCTCTCATAAGAAAACCACTTCACTCAGGCAGAAGAAAATAACATCCCCATTATAAAAAATAATGATTCGTGAAATTAGATTACATTTACGCATAACAAAATCAACTAAAAAATTCAATTCTTAACGATTTTTCCAGCACGACATTTTAGACGCGCTTTGATTACGAAGAACTCGTGCCGCCGTAGAACGAGCGCCAACTGCCGTGGACTCTATATAACCTATAATATCTACCTGAACCTGCGCATTACAGAATATTTTCATCCATCACCAATGCAAATGACTTCATATAGCTCGCCTGAAACGTCTCAAACCTTTGTGCTTAAAACCAGTGCGCGTACTTGAAACTATGTTAAGTCAGCACCTCTATTTATTATAACTTCGCGGTGTTAAAGGTATATATAAAAACATTTTTTCGTATACATAAGTCCATGCAGATATCAATTTTCAGACCTCGGTCACGTCCGGATGATATTGGCAGTATCCCGAAGCGATAGGTATTTCGGACGCGCGAATTACCAGCCTTTAAATGGACTTCAAAGACATAATTTAAAATGGAATAAATCACCTGGAAGCCATCGTAGGTCCACGAGGCGAACTTCATGTGGCAGCGCTGCTCGTCGAAGGGAAAGAACTCGACGTTGATGGCACAAGAGCTCTTGAAGATTGCAGACGAGAGCCATGTCACGTTGCCGTCGTAGGAGACGATGATGTTGGTGCTCAGTACAGCTGTGTTGTAGTGACTGTCAGCGCTGCCAATTACAAAAATATAACTCAGTACTCACTGCAGTGAGTGACAGAGAGCGCATTTTCTCGTCGACGAAATCGTGAAGTCACGGACGGACAGACGGACGGACGGACGGACGGACGGACGGACAGACGGACATGGCGAGCACAATAGTGCATTTTTTCATAAATGAGAAAATGCGCTAAAAATAGTTTGATTCTACGGAAGGACGAATTTAATTACAGTAATTTTGGTTTATGTCAGAGTTTTTTAGTGAAATCGAAGCATTATTTTTTAAATTCTAATTAAAAAATTATCCATGTCTTATCACTATCCAACGAGCTTATGGTTCGTCAAAAAAAGAGCATATAAACTTACAGTTAGTTCTATACATTTGTAATCGTATAAATTAAGTAACAATCAATTTGGACCAATGATTCCTGATTTCTGCCGTGAAAAATTTTCTACATAGTATAATACATTATATCAATAAGAATGAACAATACCGTAACTAATCTATATTTTGCTTTTATATGTTGTGAAGCTATACTAACTTGTTGTAGAGTATGACGTCAGGTCGCCATAGCCGCGCAGCAGGCAGTCTAATAACTTTAATGTTACCGAACTCGCTAGGGTCCCAAGTGACGCTGTTGTCGACCCACAACTGTACATTAAGAAGGGACAATTCAATGACTTATACAAGAGTGCGAAGAAAACATGAAATAGTCAGGGAATATATTAAAAAAAAACTTCCAAATGCTCGATGTAAGGTCCAATCTATTCCACCCAGTATCCTATAATGCAAATAAAATTTTCCTATCCCTTACTCTTATATTGACTTCAAAATTAGTGGCGTGGTTTAAGTTTTTAAATTAATCTGAATTCGAATTTATTTTCAGGCTTAGAACTCCGATTCGTGATTTATCTTGAATAGTGTGGCGTGACATTCCATACTAAATCGAAATGAGGCCTTGAATCAGCTCCTGTCTGAACCAATGCTCAATGTGTGGATGTTAACAAAAAGACTAAATATTTATAGATGTAAATTAATGCATTATTTCCCTCAAAGTTATAACTATCATAAATAAATATACGGTCAGTCGGTGATCATTATAGCTCCGTACTCCACGCGGTTGACTATATCGTTAAACTCACATTCCGTAAAATGTTCAGTATGAGTTACGACCAAGTGATCACACAAGTAGGATGCAATTAACCAATCAAGCTGCTCGAAGTCGTCACAAACTCGTAAAGGAAATCGCGGACGATAAATGCGACGAAATTGCCAACTGGCATCGGTTCGGTGAACATTCAATAGCGTTCGCCGGACTGGAAGCTTTAGATGTTGTGGTGGTGGTGGTGGTGGTGGTGGTGGTGATGATGATGACGAGATTTTAGTGAGCGATGGTGGTGACGAATATGGTGAAAATGATGAGACGTGAGAAGAAATGGCGGTGGAGAATATAGTAATGGTGGCGACTATGGTAATGGTGGCAACTATGGTAATGGTGGCGACTATGGTAATGGTGGCGACTATGGTAATGATGGCTAAAAAACTTGAATGTAGTGATGGTGGTAATCAAATAAATTTTCGATTCTAAAGAAAATGTTTTAAAGTAAACGTCGTGCAAGTTCGTGTTCCTAAAGAAAAAAAAACTCTGATACATGTGAAAACTAAGACATGAAGAACGTAATGAAAATTACGATAAACTCCGTTCTGATCAGCCATGAACATTGAGTAGAGTAGACGACAAGTGACAAGGTGGAGGGAATGAAACAACTATTTCTTTTCTAGTGAAGTGAACCGAAAAAATAGTTACGGCGGTGGCAAAACGTTTTAATGCACACATATGAAATTTGGCGTTCATTGATACCAGTTTTCCATAAGTGTCATGATATCACAATAATGAAGTAAATTAATGCATCTATCCAGACATAAGAGAATGTAAGATTAATTTACGTGAGATATAAACAGCCAATTAAGTGCCTTATACTTAATAAGAATTAGGAGATCCCAAGTTTGTGAGTCATATAAGTAGCCGTAAATAACAAACATAACAAATAATAAATCAGCGGCAAAATGACAATCGAAGACTGCCAAACTCGTAATAATAACGACTACCGTCTGAATGTTATTGATATAAGTCACTTACCGAATGAAAAATATAATTCTTTACCTGGTTAAGCCAACAGTTTGTGGTTAAGATCTGATTCCTCTCGTCCTGTAAGAAAAAAACATTTCCTGTTAATTAAAACGGGTCTGTTAAAATATTATCAGTTGTGACGATAATATTCAAACCTTGTCTGTTGATGGCCTCGTCCGACTGGCTTTGTCAAACGTAGCCAGTTGAAGTATCTGTTCAAAGATTCGAGTAACTATTGATGTGCATTTTTCATAAAGATAAACCAGCAATATAGGAAATAAAACATTACTTGTAGGATTCCAGTTCAGAAATCATCATTTAAGCTATTATGAAACTGGAAGCTAACATATTTGAATAATTTACTATATACAGACAGGGGTTGGACAAAATAAGGGAAACCCCGGACTTTTTGATATCGTAATTTTTTAAAATGTTATAAACAATGAAAACGTGACATATTTTAATGAGTTATTGTTAATTGGTGCTGATAACTGATATTTTATCCATGCACAGATATTTTTTGTAATTTTTTTTTGTCTATAACCTAACCTATAGCCTATAAATGGCAATCCTCTATGACTTTCAGAGAAGCCAAATTGTTGGTGCCCGTATGTCAGGTGCTAGTGTGACAGAAACTTCCCGAATGCTTCACGTTTCTAGAGGTACTAATGACAGCTTTTCAGAGAAGGAAAAACGTCCTCAGCAAAGCACAGGTCTGGTCAAAAGTCGAAGTTGTCTGAGAGAGACCGTCGGTACCTAAATCGAGTTGTGATGAACAATCAAGGGACCACGGTTGTTAAAATTACAGCAGACCTCAGTTGCAGCAGACCGCCAGGAGCTGCACAGATCTGGATTCTATGAAAGAGCTGCAATTAGAATACATCTGGTTCCATATACAAATGCTTCAAAGCTTTTAGGGTGGTGTAAAAACCTCCAAAATGGGTCGCTCGAGCAGTGAAAAATTGTGATTTTCACTGACGAATCATCGTTTGCGTTATTTCCATCTTCTGGCCGAGTTTACGTTCGGAGACAGCCAAAATAGTAATGTAATTACGACTGCCTCCTCCCAACCGTAAAACATGGCGGGGGATCTGCGATGCTATTTCTTCTGGGGTGCTACTTCTTGGAAATCCGGCGGACCAATGATTTCTCTTAATGGAAGAGTCAACAGCCATGACTATTTAGGAATTTTGGAGGACCGAGTTCATTCAATGATTCAAGCACTAGCTGTTTGCGGAAAGGGAACGCCATCTTTAAGGATGATAAAGCCCCGATCTATACGTTGGAATTGTTAAAAAAAAGGCACGAGGGACATTCTAATGAAGCTGAGCATCTCGTTTGGCCACCACAATCACCAACCTGAATATTATATATATCGAGCATAAATGGTCGATTTTAGAGATGTTGACGTCAAATGTATTAATTAAACGATTTTAAAAGTTTATTCAATTGAATTCATTCTGATATTTTCTAATTTTTCATCATTTCAATAAAAATAATATCACGGGAAAACAGTTAATTGTCTGTCAGGATGTCGCTCATCTCAGCATTCAAGATTTTTTCAATGTAACTTGGATAACTTCATGATTCAAACGACGCATCCGCACAGAGGTCTTCTTTAGAGTTTCCTTGCTGGTACGCTGAAGATTTTAGCGGCAATTGCCGCCAGCCTCGCTCCATATCACTGTATTTTTGCGTCGGCCAACATTTATTTGAGGGAAACTCGGCAAGGGTCGCTCGAGACGATGGAACTGGCACAGCGAGACCCAAACAATTAAAACTGCACAATTTATGGCGCCGGGCTTCGAAGAGCGCCCTCGCCGCAACACCGCCGTTTCTGCACGAAACATTTCGGGCAACTTAACCGATGTTTCCGCAGCAACGAATGAACTTGGCGTCTGCTGCCTGATACCACTCTAACCTCTCTCTCCCTACCACTCAATTTTGAACATCAAGATTCACATTTTTTGCACCAGCGGGATATTAGAGCAATGCAAAAAAAAAAGCTTGAAACTGATTAAAAGAATTTAGCAGTTGAGCAAAATCTTGCGACTGTCAAGCCAAAAAGTACAACTGATCAGTAAAATTTTACCGTTTACGGGCAGGGTCGCACTTTCAACAAGCAAAAGCCCACAGTTCTGTCGAACAGAGCATACAGATCAAGTCGGGATTTCACTGCGGCGTAGGAATGATGGTGATGCCAGGACCAAAGCAGTACACCCGGCAAGCAAGCGAAGATCACATTGAAGCTTTAGTTTTACGCTGCGCTGTTTTACGAAGAAGTGCAAGTCCTATAGGACTCTGTTGGACACGCATGCCATGACCGGGATTCAGATTCACTGCGCCACGGCAGTGCCACCAATAGTACATCACGTCACACAATGTATGCTTCGTAATCTTACAACATGTTATACAATAGTACAGTCTGTATTAAAGCGATCCAAATCATATTACAGTACAGTTTATGACTAAATTTAGGAACGACTTCATGTCAGACATTGAATTGAAAATAATGAATCGTAATTCCACCCACGTATTTAATGACGGACTCAAATAAAAAAGTTTTTTCGAAAAAAAATCAGGCTGAAACTTAAAAATATGACCACTCTATGACATTAAAAGTTAAATAATATTGATAAAATATTTATTGCCATAAAATATCTATCACCTGTGCAATGGCTTCAGCGGAAGCACAATGGTAGCAAATTAACCCGTTAGTGTATGATTTCCAATATTTATTCATCAAATTTGTGCGAATGAACATGTATTGTAAAGTGGCGAAGCAAATCAAAACTTCATTCGGCACACGAGAAGAAAAAATATCAAATTCTTATTTTTCTTCAACACAATGAAAAGTCGCACCGCCTCCCACCTTGGGCCATAGAACAGAGAGTAAAGTATAGATCGAGAGGAATTCGATCACGGGTCGACCGCGAATGTCAAGGAAAACGAAATATCTTGAATAATAATTCAATACACTAGAAGCAGGAGGGATTTAGCATGTTAGTTTAAATGCATTTTGAAATAATGAAACGAGCTCGAAAAAAAAAACAAATATTTATCGCCACAAAGGCTGCACGTTTCACTTGAATCAGAAAAACTTGATGTAGAAAAACTTGATCAGATGATGTAGGCAATGATGATAAACCACATTTCGTAGCACGCACGAGCATAGAAATCCAATCAAGGATTTGAGAGGCAGGAGGCAAAAGTACGTAAAGTTGCGATAAAGTTCATGCACTTCATGATGAAGAGTGTCTGTGTTCATGCACTTCAGCTTCATGATGAAGAGTGTCTGTGGAACTGGCTAAGTTCAGGTCACCATCTTGACTTTATGAGACAAGAAAAGAAATACAGAGAGAGCCTAGCGCGGCAACTTGCAGTATCCCGGGATCACGGCGATCACCGGCAGCCAGTAGACGTCTAGGATCCAAAGGATCTTTGCGAGTTAATTGGCCTCCAGCCACACAAGATAACAAAGTGGGAGCTTATATGAACGACAGTTTATTTAGTCACGGCTTGCTAGGTTGTAGATTTTAGATGGTATTTATCGGTCGACGAATCTGTTTCATCCATGACGCCCAAAAAAAAATTTAAAGTGGATTATTGACATATTGACGAGGACTCAACCGACCCTGCTGCCAGAGATTAGGACCTATATGTAGATCAGCTATGTAATTATTTTGCTGAATCCCCAAGAGAATTACACAATTTTCAACAGGTATCGTTGAATCGACCGAATGTGAACTGTTTTTGCGCATCGCTTAATCCACCACATCACGCGTAGCAAATCAAAGTTCAACTCGATGCACTCGAAGGATCAGTGATGGAGAAAAATCAGAGTCAAAGACCGACCGGATATCGGTAGAGTGTCTTTTCCTGCAGAGAGTATCGTGTGGATGGCTTCATCCATCAAGGTCTGAAGAGCAATCCAGCAAATGACTGGCACTCCAACTTACAATGGCTTTAGTTGAAAACCAGAAATCCGGAACTTTTAAATCTAAGAAGAGCTTTGTCATCCTGAGCTGCGGATATGAGGTTAGAAAGCCTCTACAATGGCGTATAAATAAAACGGCTGTCAAAGCCGCGTCAAATGAGGCATTTTCCGGAGGCCAATGGTCGAAACTTTTTATTCAAATTGATTCAGGACAACGAATATTGGTAGTTATTATTCACTAAGTTAAACATATCCATGCTAAAATATTAATAACTAAAGAATGCGTAACCAATACATAGGCAATGATTTATAGAGCAGGAAAGCACTTCATAATGATTTATAAAGCAGGGAAACATTCAGATACGATAAAAATAACTGTGGAATTCACAAGAAAAGCATGAAAAATCATAAGCAATCACAAATAGCAGCCCTCTGGCTGGGGCACGGTGCTCGACAATCATCACCAATGGAAACTTGGTGACCTCTAAAAAATGCTCCCGCCGTCGTGAAGAAAAAAATAAATAGAAAAGACGATTGTCAGACAATTGTCTATCAATCGAAAAGACAATTGAAAATTAAGAAGATTGTTAATTAATGGTAGTTGAAACAGAGGAAAAATAAAATGACAGCATAAACTTAGTATACCAAATAAAATTAAATACTAACACAAGGAGAACAAACACATACGTTGAATGAATAAAAAAAAAGTCTCTGAAGTCACGCTACAAAATTCTGGTGGCATTTTTTATTCATAACGATCCGTTATGTCCGTAAAAACGGCAGGTTAACTTCAAGTCCAAAATAGGGAACAAGAATCTGGCAGTTATTTAAGCAAGGCTAGGATCGAGCCTTATCTATCCGAGTCGTTACTAATACCGTGACTTATTGACCTCACCCTGCTGCCTGCTCTGCAGTGCTGAAAAAATCAGAGGCAATTTTTACAATTATTTTTGCTCATCATGCATATAAAACACAATTTGAAAAAAATAAAGGCATAAAGTACAAAATGGCGGCTTCTGTAAGGTCCGACTTGAATTACCAAGGTGGAACAAGGCTTATTCATGTCTCGTTGCTATTAGTAAAGTTATTGTGTTGAGCTCAAACATATGTCCTCCAGCACTATTAAATAAAATAAAAAGTGCCACTGATTAAGTGGACTAAAGTTATTAATAAATGACACATTATTTATAGATTGAATAAGAGCGAAACTTGAACTTGCGAAATGAAATACACGTTCTAATAAAATGTATAAAAAAAATTTTAAAGACCACGTTTTTCATGTGGACTAAAAAGTAGAAAATAATTTTTCGGCAGCTACTGATCTCTGTTTGCTTTCATTCTCTTGGTCTTTTGTATTTCAGTTAAAATATTTTACAACACGGTAAAAGTTTCCTTTTTTTTTTGTTAGTTCTGAAAATCGCCGCTTTAGGGGGAATGGCGCTGCGATCGATTAAAGGAAAACAAATTTCCACTTCGAAAATTAATTTGTTTAGAATAGTGATAAATACACCTGGAAACGTGCAACAAATTATTGATTATTGTATTGTCATCGGGAGCTGAGCTTCCCTAAAAGTTTCAGAGCGCTAGCTAGCGGGAAAGTTGGTGAAATATCGATTGCAAGATTTGATCATCACAAACAGACAGACAGACAGACAGACAGACAGACAGACAGACAGACAGACAGACACGAAAGCTAGCTAAGAAAAACGTGGTAAAAAAATAGCTAAAAGCCTGTACAAAATTGCGAAAGTTTAAACCTTTGACGTGATACGCCTGGAAGCAAACCTCAGAAAAGAAATACAGTTCAAAAAATAATATTTTATAATCCAAGCCTATTTTTTTCTATTCCAAGATCTTGATAAAAATCATCCAATCGATTAATTTATAAAAGAAAATCGGAGCTTCGCTTAATTTTCTAGCTCATTTACAGAGTGCAAAAATAATGTATCAAATAACTGAGTAAGGCACGCCCATAAAATACAATTAATAAGAAATAATACAAAAACCTGTATATCAATAATTGAAGGCACACGCGAAGTCAGTCATGGTCACAGAGCCTCTGCAAATCTCGCGCCCGGCCACGCAAGGAGAAACGACCCCTGCAAATCATGTGATTATTTCTTGCCCTGTTCCAGGGTAAGAATTCTCCGACGTTCAGGCAGAAATAACGAAGGTCGCTTGGCGGGATAAATATATTGGGTTCTTATAGGGCAATACTTACACAAGACTGAGTAACTGTAGCGCTACATAGGCAGCTTGTCTCAACGATATTAAAGGAAGAAACCGAAGCACTATACGATGAAGAAGAACCACTGTAAAGTGAAAAAGAACCACTAGGAGGTGAAGAAGAACCATACTATGCAGTGAAGAAGAACCACACTATACGGTGAAAAACAACACTATACGGTGAAGAAGAACCACTATACGGCGCAGAAGATCCACTCTACAGTGAAGAACAACTATATGGAGAAGAAAAACAACTATACGGTCACGAAGAACCATTATACCGAGAAGAATAACAACTATACGGTAAAAACACTATACGGTGAAGAAGAACCACTATACGGTGCAGAAAAACAACTATATACGGTCAAGAAGAACCATTATACCTAGAATAATAACAACCATACGGAGAAAAGAACAACTGTACGGTGAAGAAGAATCACAATACGGTGAAGAAGAAACTTAAAGCTACAGTGCATCTATAGCTGAATGATCCACCTAATTGTTGGGGATGATCCGCCTTCGTTGCTCTAGAAGGTGTACAGATGTGTAACTTACATCCTGTTCACAGAAGAACATCACAATGATGGCTTACAGTAAATATAGCTTTTCGTATCAAGATGCAACGGCTCAAGTGCAGAAACAATATAATTGTAACTATGGCACCAGGTTTGTCAGATGGACAATGGAATCAAGGAATAGGAACTTCGATGCTGAAGACAAAGCTAATGATCGCCCAGTAATTAGTCCCTACCAACATAAAACACAATCTAAGTTTACAAAGCTTGGATATCGTTGAACAGAATGATTGAAAGCAATGACTTCAAACAGAATGCCGTCTCAGGTCCAATCAACTACGTGACACTGAGTAAATCAGCAAAAAAATCGAAGTAAATGAAACGAATATTTACTTTAAACGTATATTCAGCTCAGTGCAACTAAATGGTGCAGTTATATGTACATTTACAAATAAATTGTTCGAGCCAACAATTAACTACAATCCATATTGCAGGTTTTTAAAATAGCACTTAAATTGAGCATGTAAATAAAAATGCTAACCTCGAAAAAACGCGAATAATTACAGGCGATTGCATAAGGTCGCAAACAATTAATGACCAAACAATGGTAGAATAATTGTGCGTGTTTCTAAACAAGCGAAAAATATCCTACAAACTTTTATTTTGCAATACTCTTGACACACATGATTTCGGTAAACATTAAGGAGTAATCCTGAAAAATCTCCTTTCAAGTCTTGAGAAAAAACATAATCTAAAATTGATTCAATTTAAAAGCCTTCATTCTCTGATGAAATATAAGTAAAGTGGCCGAAATAAATTTTGTAATTAACAAAGAATAATATCCGTCTGACTCTAAAACAACCAACCTGCAAAATATCAAAGTATGTTCTGAGTTGACATCTATACATGAAAAATTCACATTATTATTGAACAAGAAATTCACATAATTAATAACAGCAATACACAGCAGAATCTAAGCTTTCGTATTTAAAACATAGGTCAACTCACCTAACCATATTACTCGTAAATACATCTACTCTCGCACAATGGAAAAACAAGCACACTTCAACAAGCTAAAAAAATTGTGCAAGAGTATCATGACAACAGGAGAGATGAAATGCCCACAAATAAGGATTTGTGATGAACTAAACTACAACATCAAATTGATTAGTTGCATCGCCATCAAAATAGGACTGGTCCTCTGATCATCACACCTACGAAAAGACCGGATACATAGTACAGTACTAGCACCACAATTGTCTATGCAGGGAGTACGTAGGGCAAAGCAGAAGATTAAACGATTCCGAACGAATAAATGTAGTTTATTGATAACGCGGATATTTTTCCATATAGAATAATGAGATGGCAGTGGGACAAATAACAAGTGAAATAAGAGAGAGTGAGAGCTAAAGACAAGAGTGGACACGTTTTGGACCCTAAAAAATCGAAAACGCCATTAAATACCGTACCTAACAATGAAAAACCAATAAATACTTGTTTCATTATAACAGTAATTCACAGCATGCTCTCTTATCACAAACGTACTACGCAACTTGCCCTGACATTGGACTGTAAGCCTTATATCTGATATCTAGTGCAACGGTCAGGATCAAGCCAAGGCATGACGCCTAGACAACACTGCCTGACGTCAGAGCGGGTAAAGCTTCATCTCGTGGGTCGGAATGAAAGTAGTTGGAAATATTCAACCTACATCATCACAGGATTGCTTCAGCTTAGAGTTCGATAGGGTCTGGTAGCATTGGAAAAAAAACAACAATTTAGGACCTATAAAATAATAAGATGGGCAACTGAAGGAAAAAAGTTCGTACAATTTCGGTATAGTTGAAATTTATGAACAAAGGAGCCTTCCAGTTTGGGCATCGCAGCGGGAGGTGGACGTACGGCGCGGCACTGAACGCAATATGCGGCGGTAAATCTTAAGCACTATTGTCAAGGCGTTCTTGACAAATTGCCATAGCCATTGACTTCAAAGAAAAAGACGCGAGTAATGGTCGTGTTGCGGCAAGGTACGATCTTTTCAAAAGATTTAAAACGTTCATTCTCTTCCGGGAGACCATCGTCGACATCAGAGGTAATTCACGTCGCGTCAATAAACATACGTGAGCGGCACGGCAGGGCTCCAGCCTCCCTAAATCAATGGCAAATAATAACTATGGTCCGTGCGAGAGGCGTACATTGTTGTTCATATCGAGGAGAGTTTCATGCCCAAATGGTTTCATGTTGTCCTCTATATTTATTGCGAGAAAAATTTGATTTTTTAAATCAAATAATTTTCATTCTATGTTTTCAGTGTAATGTTGAATTTAGTCATTATATGAATTTAGTCATTATATTAATATAGTCATTATATTAATATAGTCATTATATGAATATAGTCATTATAAATTATAGAAGTTTTGGCTGAAACTTACCGGTTCCATGGATGAAACCCAATAACTGTTATCACTAGCACAAGGCCCTCATCTACTGAAAGAAGTGGCAGAATATTCCGGACGAGAAGGTCGAGGTATAACGCTGTTATCTCGCCAACTTTTGCGCAGTGGATCGGTGATCCTAAAAACCCAGATGTTTTTTCCAATACATTGGTTTAAATCGATAGAAAAATGGAGCGAGTCTTTCCTGGCAAGATCATCGGACAATTTCCATACAAATGGTCCGCAAGATAAGAAAATGGCGGAAGCCACCAACAAAAATACATGACAAAATTGATGAACAGTAACGCAATTTTAACTCACTAAAACAGTTATCTCGAGAGTAACTTTTACGAAAAGGCATAGTTCAATTACTGTCATGCACGCTCATCGTGAAATCAACTCGTGCCTACAGCCGTCGGCAAAATTGAATCGAGGGTCTCCAAAACAGCCCACATTCATACAGCAGCCATGCAGCTCAGCCGTCGCGGAATGGTAGTTCAGCAATAGATGCTACAAGTTGTCCTCATAAAACAGACGAACGTTCAGTGAAAAATTTCAATACGGCTTTGCTGCGGGAGAGATAAACACGCCCGGCAGCGAGGAGGAAATACGTTTCCCTAAGAAATACACGGGCAACAACTGTAAATACTAAATAATTAAGTATTATATACAGAGATATACGCGACGTTATATTAAACTTGGAATACACGTTTAGCAAAGTTGTAAATTGTAACAAACATATGTTTAGGGGTAGTATTTTCTAATTTAATGCGAGCTTTATTCAAGACCAGAGCATTCGAGTTGGTTCCATAATACATAATGTTTAAACTTCTGTCATTCCAAAATATCAAACTTATGTGTTAAAAACCTTTCATTTTACTTGAACATGAATATTGAATAATGTGTATTCAAAATGTCATTGATATACCTAAATATATTTAGGAAACTTGCTTTTTGATCTACCTAAATCAGCGCAAAAACACACTATCCTCATTGAAAAAAAAGAAGAAAATTCTCGATGAAATGCTTTCTCCGATCTTCAATCGAACTTACATTAAAGAACAACTTCTGCGAAACTAAACCAATATTCTGTAATTCCTCTCACAAACTCTGTATTACGCAGAACGTTGATTTGTTGCAGCAATCCATCATAGAATCTCACCCTTGAACCCTGATAAAACCGGATACTCTGAATTGAACAGCGACGTTTCAAAGCGACCCGGAGCCATAAATTCATCGGCCGCTGACGACTTCAAAAACGGAGAAACCAAAACCAGGCGTCGGCGCAAGAAAATTGTTTGTTCCTGACGACTCAGGTGGAAGATTTCTCGGTCCGGAGGCTAGCAAAACCCCTAAATAATGGACAGAGGTGGTCGTGATGTCCACAAGTGATGAGCTACTGAGGCGCCTGCTGAAATTTAGAAAAGGGCTTCAGTACGATGAAGTTTTGAAGGAGATTACACAGCGGGTGTTGAGGTGCTTCAAACTCGGGTTTTTGATTAGGAGTTTGACTTGTGCTGAGACTTGAAAGGGTATTGAACTACGAGTAAATATGTGTGGCCAGTGTTTCACGGTTAGAGAATCATAGAGACCGGCCCATTATGATTATTATATAATACGCAACACCAAAGAAGTGCAAAGAAGTTAATGAATTTCATTCTTGGTATCACGTCTCCTTCCGATACATTAATTTATAAGCCATTGGATATTTTTCAAGAAATTCACGTCTAGATTATAATAATATAGAAATACAGGGAAAAAGAATAATAATAGGAAGTCCCGGCGCAAGAGGATTAAGCGCTACAAGCAGATAAAAAATCATCCTTAAAGAGTAGGGATAAATTTATGTCGAAAGCATCACAAGAACCATTACTACGTAAAATTATATCGAGCTTTTTTATATTATGAAGATAGATAGATTTTAGGTAAAAAACGTAACGAGACCGCAATAACATTATAGACGCTAAATTTTTTAAAGATTGAACATTTTAAACTTTCAAATAAATCATTAAATCTAGTATAAAAATTCATTCTACAGAACACAAATACTCTGTGCGAGTTTAAGGCGAAAAAAGATCATTGTAAAAAAATCGATAAATAGTTACAGTCGACATCCATGATCCACCTGAGCAAGTAAAGTCACGAACGAGAGGACGAGTAGTAAATGTTAATAAACTCATTAATACAAAGCAAGAGGAATATCTGCGTGAATAAGGAGGGTAATAAAGAGACAGTCAATTATTACAAATTCATCGACACATCATTACTCACAACGTCGATGATCTGCGTGAGAAAGGAGAGTAGCAAAAAAATGTAACTCAGTACTCACTGCAGTGAGTGACAGAGAGAGCATTTTCTGGTCAACGGACGTGGTCACGGACGGACAGACGGTCAGACAGACGGACGGACATGACGAGCACAATATCGCCTTTTTCCATGAGTGAGAAAATGCGCTAAAAAGACGAGTATTATAAAGTCATGGACACATCATTACTTACGACGTCGATGATCTGTGTGAGGGCGAGGCCGAAGGTTACGTTGAGTGCGAGGGAGGCGTTGACGGAGGGTCGCACGGCGGGGTCATAGTTCGCCAGGAGGTACTGAGTGAGTTTGTACTCAGTGTGATCTCCCAGAGATACGCGAGCTGTAGAAAAACGTGAAAATTGAATACATTTTTCAATTTATGCACGGATAATAAGAATCAATGTCTAAAGATCGATACAAATTTTCATGAAAAAGTTCCACAAATAGCAGGCCCGGCCCAAAGAAAAAATTTCAAAAGTTCACAGCCGTTCCAGTTGAGTTCGAGAATAGTGTAATAATCAGCATGGTAACAAAAAATCGTGCAGGTGTCATTCTAGAAAGGATTGTTAAAAATATAACATCTATGTAGATAAAATGTTTCAAGTATTGGTTTTAAATTCGCTGATATTTTATTTCTTACAAAATTCTTTGAGCGACGACAACTCGTCATAGAGATCCATTTATAAATTAAATTTTTAAGCTAGAGCTCTAGGCTTGATCAGAACCTCAGATCCCTCCCTGCTCCTTAGGCGGCCGAGACAAGTTTGCAAATTATCACTTGTTTTTGACGAGCTTTAGCTTAGCTCAAGACAATATTAAGAAAGTTGTGTTGTAAACTACTGCCTGCACGACAGCCTCCAAAATCTGCCCTTGTCTTCGCTTTATTGTTACTTTGTTCTCATTCCTTCCATCTTCGCTGCTTTTAGGTCGTTCATCACTGGAATAATTTTGGTCATTTTAAATATCTATTTTTCTATTTAAAGTATGCATGTGAGAAATAATTTTTATTGAAAGATGATTATCAACTCAAAAAGCTTTATTCTCGATATTATAGCATCAGAAGTAAAATGAGAACATCAAAGCCCCACACAACAGACGATCATGCCCACACAACAGACCATCATGCCCACACAACAGACGATCATGCCCACACAACAGACCATCATGCCCACACAACAGACCATCATGCCCACATATTCCTCATCAAAGTCATCACAGTCAACACGTCATACAATGCGGTTATCGTTCCGCCTCAACAGAAGCGAGATTGAGCCATGAATATGCAGGCGCTACATTCTATGTATAGAATGTATACATTCTATGTATAGTGAACGCTCCGTCTTCTGAACGCAGTGCGCGACATGCATAGTGAGAATAATAACATGAAACCCAAGCATCAATGGTTGTTTTAGTGTGTTTGTTGGAGCGGAAAATATTCACTTGAAACGCAAAATTAACGTTGGGATGCGGGATTATAAAATGACATCTAGGTATCTTTACGTTAACACAGCGGGATTTATAGGATAATATTGCATTCATATAAAGACATCAAAGTGGATGAAAGGGCTATAAAGAATTCAAGTTAGGCAATAAAAGATCTTTTGTATTGACGAAAAACTGTAGAAGCCAAGCGTTTCCAGAAGACGTTGACCAATGGAAAGCAAGCATTACGGGCGTACTAAGGGCGACCAACCATTGTCTATTGATTTGCCGCCGAAAACGTGACCGAATTTACGGCTCGCATTAACATAAAGTAGAGTGACCAATGGGTTAGAAGTGAACGCTATAACACATTTGAAGATAGCACGATTTATAGAGGATGAAATAGAAAAGAACTGATGATCCGCTGCGAGCAAGTTAAGTGCACAAAAAATTGTATAACTCAGACGTCAAATCGCATAAAGGATATCGGTAGGCTACATACGCCGCAACAAAATGCGCTGAATAAATTTTGACTTGTTAATGGATATTTCAGCAGCGCCCTCATAGAATGATTGAATACATATTGGCATATAGAGCCGGTGCAGTATGCACTTATCGCGTCAAACACACGTATAGCAATTGTTGAAATAAATATCTAGAAAACCAGCTCGAAAATTTTGAGAATTGAAAACTGATTTGGTTCGATAAAACTTGTGATAAATTTGATATTGAAGGATATTCGGTAGTGCGAGATTTTTCAGTGTATATATAGGCAATGTTTTTGGTAATAATATTCACACTAAGCAGGATGCTTTCGCTTCTAATATATACACAGTAAAAGGCTACCATCACACAATTTCATTTCAGTCAAATAAAAACAAAAAAATATCCCATTGTGAGAATCTATTTCTATATGAAATACCACACGTTATTTATTTACATAAAAGATAAAAAAGCGAAACAATAACTTTTTAATAATGAACATCATAAAGGAGCAGAATAATAGCAATAATAGAGCTTAGGCTTATGTATTCTACGGACGTGTTGATTTAAATTCTTGCTGGCATTATTCCGACGAGCTCTCGCAAGTTTCCTCTCATGGGTTCTTAAAGTCATCAAAATTTCGATTATGATGTCGATCGGAATGAGTCGCTCAAAACACCGGATGAAATTGCCCAACTTTCCACTAGAGGCAAGTTTCTAATACTTTCTATTAGCATTAGTGAAAGACTAGAATATTAGAAACCGGCAGAACGAAAGTTGAAATGAATTTAACATGAGGTGGGAATCAAAAAACTAAAATTCTGATGACAGGTAAGTGAGGTGCAAAAAATTTTTATAGAAAACAAATTGAAAACTACATAATTTTTTGCTTTTTCTTTGTTATGAGACGCTTTGATTATGAAATCCTTGCTGGCAAACATACCAACGCTTTTTGGCTGAAGTTGAATCAATGGTGTCATAATTGTTGGGCAGTTTCGAGACGGTCCTTTGCAGACATTATAGCATTTATGTGTTTTTTAGAGTTTTTTTTAAATATCGGAGTTATTGAGTGACATCTTTCGTTGTCTTATTTATACCTATCTTTTATAACGACGAGAGATACTTTTAGACCTGCGTAAAATATTAGCGAAATATATCTGACACCGCACCATTATTTAAAATATGATTTTCGATGATGGTTTCTTCACCACCAAGACAAAAGGGTTATACGGATACTGGCGTTGTAAAATTGCATATTCATGGTTCATGCAGTGATGCATGAATGCAGGAATGATTAATTTTTAAATCAATTGATTGCTTTAAAGTTTTCTCCAATTCCAGCATTATTTTTAAATTTCAAGCTGGTCGGTTTTCCCCTATTTTGTTAAAAGGGAAATTTTCAAGGAAACTGTTTTGTCATATATAGTTACTTTGCAAGTAATTCGCGCATGACGTCCGAATTCTATTTGAATATAACTTTAACAATAATTTATTCATTACATAAGAGTTTTTCGGTTATAGCTTTCGACGCTCTATTCGTACCTTGTATTATGGTCGCTTTATTTGCTGACAAACCCTACAGTGGAACATGCTGCACAAGCCAGAACCTTATATGCAGCACTAAACAAAGGACATAATAACTCATCTTACAGCAAAGGTTACACAAATTTCAAATCAGTATATAATAACGCAATGTTCGTTCTATACAGTCAAAATTAAATTTCTTGCCTGCGTGTAACTGTCAGTTGACGGTCACGCACTACGCTCATTTCTGTCGTGTATTTGTCAGTTGACAGTCCTTTTATACGCTCACGTTACTGTTCCTGTCATTTTCATTCTCGCGGATATTCAAATTCAGAGCAACGAATGACTTGTATAGTTCCTGACGCTGCCTTTATAGCCCTGCGACTTGAATTGCGTCATCCGAGGGCCAACGATGCTTTTGTGGGGGAATTATAAGCAGAAAAGCAGTGGCAGCATTACGCAGCAGTGGCAGCATTACGCAGCAGTGGCAGCATTACGCAGCAGTGGCAGTATTACGCAACAGTGGCAGCACTTACAACTTGGAGCAAGAGTAGCACAATAGTAGCACAGGTTACTCATAACTCTATGCAAGTATTACGCAAACGATTCTTATCAAGTTTTAAATATGTAACACACAACTCCATAGGTAAGTATTACGTATGTAACTCACAACTCATGGCTTGTGTTACGCAAGTTACACCTACTATTCTAAGCAAATGAGGCATTAAGTTAGAGTCTCGGCAATGTCATTCATCAAGAGAATCATTAGCGGCGAGTCTGCGAGACAGGCGGGCGCTGCAGAGACAGAGACGAGCTCACAGGCAAGAAAGGCGACGGCTCTGCAGAGATCCTGCGCTCCAGAGATCCTGCACAGATCCTCAGAAATGTTGTCACTAACGCGCTTATACCGAACCCGCAGCCTTGATGGACGATCGCTCCAAAGAGGTACTCGCGATGATGGATGAATGAAGAAAGGACAATAAAGCTGTTCCATGAAATAAAAAATAGCTTTTGGTTATTTAAAAAAAATATAATAAAATTTTCTTTTGAATCTATTGAATATTTTGTAAAAAAGTACAATATAACTTGTATAGAAAAGAATACGACAATTAGGAATATTTGATCCTTTTAATAGAGAGATAAAGATCTTTTTAATGTGACATGAATGTTCTTGAGGCTGCACTGCATAAACTCAGTCATATAAATTAGCTTTAGAGATCACATCAACGCGCAAGATGGTAGTAGGATGAACGTATAGAATGTATGCTCGACTTGCGTTCTATAGTATTATTCTGGCACTATTAGTACTATAGCATATATTATAGTATAATTATAGTAGAGTTTTATAAGGTATTATATAGCGCAAGTATTATAGATCATAAACTATGGCAAAAGTATTCCATAGTGAGGGATAATGTCTCAATAAATCACAACAAAATAATAGAAGGAGGCGACCCTAAATAAAGGGTTTGTCATTCGGGTAGCAGGGGAGAATCTGTTAACCTAGGAACGCCCGGTCTGGACTGACCTCCTCGAAGATGAATGTCCCCCAAAGCGTTGCATTCTTCTCAAGAAAGGATATTTGTGACCAGCCATTACCGAAAACAGAAAATGATTGTCTGGCAATCTCAGTGTCTTCTGACAAAAAAATGTCGAGTTCTAGTTATAGGGTCCTTTTTTGTTTATAGTAAATATACCAGGCCAGTGACTGACGTTTTTTTTACTGTGTTTTTGACCAAAATAAAATATTTCATCATTATGAGGGGGCTAATTATGGGGCTAAATTGCTAGAAAACGAGATGAAGTGAGAGTTCAAACCATTATATAAATGAAAGAATTAATGTCACTTATTTGCTTAAATCGCAAGTTGACTAAAAATTTAAAAGCAAAGAATAGTCCACAAAAATTCAGATCTATATAGAAAACGTTTCGGAGTCCAGCTCCATCGTCAGTTCGTAGAATCTAGAACATACATAGAAAGTCACAAGTTAATACAATTGAGAGCACAGAACACAATTAGAACCTAAATTTACAAGTAAAACATTGTGCACAACGAAATTGATACACCAGGGACGATCGCATATGAACAGGGAGCATATCTTTATATCTAAAGAAAGAACCGATTTTGAAACTGTTAACCAGAACAATATGGAGTTTAACGCTTGGAAAGTATCTATTGAACAAGACTTTTAATTCTCTTGACATAGCTTCGGACGCAGGGCCGAAGCTATGAAATATGAGTAAATGAAAGAATTCAAATATCTATAAAGGCATCTATGACTAAAGTTCCAACACAATAAATTGACTGTTAATATCAGAAATTTTGAACATAAGCGATTTTGAAGCACAATGGAAGCTTGTTTTTCCTGTCCTTTGTTTTGGATAGCAACACAAACATTGGCACTTCGTGCCTGCGCACCTGCAAAGCATAACAAATTCATTCAAATAACAACTGGTAAAGCGACGTCTGCTGGAGACTAACAAACGCAAAGATTTCCATAACAAAACTCTACAGACGACAGAATGCAAGTTTCCCACAAGCGAAATTTGAACTGCGAGGAAAATAAAGCATGGAACTGGTGGAGAAACGAATTTCAATCAAACAATAAGGAGCAGTTAGTATGCACAAGCAATAAAATGAATAACGGAAATAAGATAAATTTTAAAAAGCTATAAGCGAGAAGATCCCTGGTGAATCCGAGGAGAAGCATTTATCACTGAAAAAGTTTTTCTTCATAGCTAGACAGATTAGAAATGAAAGTTTGGTCAGCCTATCGGGCAAAAGATCACACAAAGAAGATTATTAATAATTAATGCAAGTCAGTTTTTTAAAACGAATTACATGACCCCAGTTAATCGCAACTACCCAATACGAACAAAATTAAATAATAAAACCATCCGCGCTTTCAATACAATATAATCGAGAGAGAATAACTTACCTAAAAACTCGTAACATTCTGCAAGCATTCGTGCGACAAAGGT
The DNA here is from genome assembly GCF_000764305.2 of Hyalella azteca. Classification (NCBI taxonomy): domain Eukaryota; kingdom Metazoa; phylum Arthropoda; class Malacostraca; order Amphipoda; family Hyalellidae; genus Hyalella; species Hyalella azteca. The sequence continues at coordinate 53,757 of NW_025933374.1, forward strand.
AAATCTGATTATCATTTAAATTCAAGAAGGTATGTTCGCCCAAGTCCCGCGCTCGCGTCGCAACAAATCGCCCAAGGAGGAACGTGCTCGAGCATTGCAGATTCTCGAAGCTTTTCGCAATATTTATCGACGATTGTGCAAGGTAAGCAAACGCTTCAATATTTTCTGGCACCAATATTCAAGCTTATAAAATGTGCGATCCGATATTTATGAATGTGAAATGAATGCAGACGCTGTTTCTTCAAAAAAGAATTCTGGAGAGATCGCCTAAAGATGATAAATGTATGGGAAAGATGATAAAATGCACAGAAAATAGTATTTTTGAATAGAACATCTTTTTTGATACCTTAGAAAAATTGAGGCACTGTCTTCTTCGTTATCTGCCTTTCGTTACCTCAACAAGTGTGAAATGCAACTATTGATAAAAATTGCAATTAAAGCAAAAATTACTTCAAATTCGCTACTTATTTTATTTATATTTTATATTTTATTTACATCATATATTTAAACCGTAATAATTTAATAATAGAATAATTATATTTTCTACTAAGTCGTTCACGAAGTGGTAGAAACTTTTTTGCAACTCAATAAATAATAATGTATAAAAGTGCATGTAATTGTAAGTATAAAGAATTGACACGCTGAACAATGTCACGCAAGTCATAATGCATTTCTGGTAAAGAAACTTCAAACGCACCCGAACAGCGTGAGTCAATTCATAAGCAAATGCCTCATCTCAACGCAAAGAGAGCAATATAACGAGAAGCAAGTCCCATAATAACTATGATAACGTGGTGCAACTCAATTATAAAAAAACGCAAAATTCCCCCATACATTTCACTTACACCACACACTTCCACTGAACTCACCAGCGAATGTCAAGATGACGACCAGCCTGAGAAGGCAGGCTGCAGGACGCATGACGGCGGTGGCGGTGTTATTCAGAGCGCCAGTTTTGTACGCGTCTGAATACAAAAGAAGCTGAGGCGAGCATCTTAAGCAGGCTTTCGAAGGCCTGATGTATGGCTTAATTCGCACCCCTGATTGTGAACTGCGAACGCCGGCAACGGCCATACTTCTAGGCAGGCCGACGTTAGCTGAAAGGAGGCAGCGCAATTCGCGTGATCGAGCGAGCTGCGTGGCTGGTTAATGCGCCCACTGAAGTTCTTCTCGTGAACCTTCTGCGTACTCGTTTCTGTACGTCTTAACTGGATCTTAGAACATAGATAATGAACGTGCGGATTACCATAGTAAAATTCTGGTGATCAAGCGAGCTGCGTTTCTGGTTAACGTGCTCACTGAAATTCTTCTTGTGGAACCATGTGTTTCTGTACGTCTTAACTGGATCTTAGAATGTCGAAAGTTTCCAGGTGAATTGCTACCGAAAAATGTCATAATCATTATCAGCGAATGAGAGCTGTTAGTTTTTAATCGCTCATAACTTGATAGAAGCTAATTTTCATCAGAAGTTAACAACCTATGGACAAATGGTGGAGAAAAATTATTCCAGGTTTAATAGATCAGGCTTTCTGCAAAACTTCAACGATCATGTTTATACAAAACAATAAATGTTTCACTAGATGATGTATTGTCTTATGATTCTATTCAAAAAGTTGCATCCCAGGAGAAGTTCATTTATTGCACACAACCGCATAACGTGTGCTGAGTCTCATGGAAATTTTTCGATCAATTGTTCACAAACTTTTTCACTCGTCCCTTGTGTACCGCTCACCGGATCGTCGACCAATTTGAAGAGCTGAGAATTTCAGAGGCTTCACTATTCCTGAATCGTTGGGGCCTTTTTTGTCGGTTAAAGGACGTCCAGGAAGTCTTGAGGCCTGCAAAAAAGTACGACAATGTTATAAAATCAATACGCAGACAGTCACAACGTTCATGTGCCATATAATAACTCAAATTCGAATAAAAGTGTATAATATTCCATGATGATCCTCTTCTAAACGAGAATTTTATATAATAAGAAATCCTAAAATTACATTCGCTGGTAGCCTTCAATTAATGACACTGGAAATACAATATAATTAAGGTCAAGTTCCATTGATTTAGCGCACGCCGACTTAGCGATTCATTTTAATTTGAGATGTTAGACTGTAGATTTCCTTGCGCATTTTCAAGAATATTAAATTAGACAGATTTTTTAAAAAATGATTATTTTGACTGAATGAAAGGTATCCTGAGTAAAACTAGAGTTAAAACTGATTAAGAGAATGAAGCGTCAGTCCACACTCAGTCGTTGCCGATTCGAAACAATACGTTTAGTACTTTGTTTCAAAATGTACAGCGAAAAATGCAATCACTCATACAATGATCTGTTTTAAAATCAGATACCTTTCGAATTCAATCATCACACCTCAAGCATGTTCAATGGCCACCGGGAATAAATTCAATGGCCACCGTGGGCATTAACGTGCGCTGTGCCTTGAATGGTCGCAAAGGTGACCAAATACATTGAATTAGGATAAAGTCTAAAAATCAAATTAAATTTCAATGCAAAAATGCGCTGTATATTGTATTGGCGGCAGGAAGGAAAATATTATTATTCGGGACCAGCAGTCATCAATCATGGCGGTCACAATGAAGGCAACCATAAAACAGGGCTGGGAAATTCAAAAGCTTCCCGCTGCGGTTTGAATTTACGATGCAATTAACGCAGAGTTGTGGCACTATGTGCTACAGATGATGTGTCACGATTTACTACAATCAATGTAGCTTCAGGGTGTGAGCGAAATTTCTGTTTTCTTCAGTATGAAAACCTAAAATTAATGAAAGTAATTTCATAATTAATTTGGACATTGGAAGTTACGTAGATGCATTTGTGCTGTGATTTAAAAAAATTGTGTCGAATTAAAGTAACTGCATGCGGTACTGACCGCTTTATTAACGTCTCGCTTCAAAATTAAATGAAGAACATCAATTGATATTCACATAATTGCATTAAGCATGCATGTGAGGTCTAAAACCAACAAATCCTAATTAATATCGCGTACATCGGAAGACAGCGAAAATGTAATGAACAAGTTTGAAAACTCTCTAATTTATATCACTCTACAGCGCATATCGTATTTGAAAACTCCGCATAGCTTCCGTTCAATCCGCAGCAAACGCATCGCGCTTATTCACCGTGAAACCACAGATGAAATTTTAAATTTGATTTTTTGGTCTTATTGAACTGACATTGCGAGTCCACAATTTAGGAGGACTAGAATAATTTGGCAAATGGAAACAAAAAAACCGGGGGCGATTTTTGTATCAGACAAAGAGCGGCGGAAGGCAGCTTAGGACTGACTGGCTAAGGTAATTTCGGTGATTCGGAGTCGGTTTTCTTTTTTTCTCATTCCGAGACGGCGATTCCATCATAGGAATGAATCTTTGGCTTAACTTTACGAAACCTTGACCATTGGCGACGAAAGTCTACGGAAAGCCACAGAAAATTGTCAAGTCGGAGTTGAAGAAAACTGGTAAAATTCACCTCAATTTATATAAAAGTCTTGCGGTTGTCTTATCTACTAATGCTAACTCTGACTGAAAATTTTTCTATCAACACCAATTACAGCGTTTGAGTTTTCTTATAAATCGGAAAAATAGTGAATACATGATCTAAAGTCCGTAGTCATTTTTGTTCCAAGGAATATTTTTGTGCGGCCAACCTAAACGGGAGGTAAAACAATTGCCAGGAACTGACCATCACAATGCATAAATCTCCCTAAAGGCACTAAAAAATCAGAATTTCATTTGCCGAATAGAGCTTTGAATTCAAAGTTTTTTGCGTAAGAGCTGCGGCTAAGCATCAATTACTACGTTCTCCGGCATAGAATTTTTTATTAGCACGAATCTCAACGGCAAATTACGAAAAAAATTCATAACATTTTGCGTCAAGCCATCACTAATAAGAGCTGGAAAAATTTGAATTTATTCCAGTAAAGCCTGAAGTTTGCATGCACTACGAAAAATTTGTCATTTTGTCCAAATATCGACACTTTCTAAATCGCTGCACAAGCAGAGAACAGACGTACATATACGTACTCTTGCCAGGCCAAACTGGGTCACATTATCCACAAAAACGGAAAATTGCATCGCTATTAGGACAAAGTCTCCCTAATTTCTCCGAGTAAATACCGCCAGTGTTTCTTCACATAATCGTATGTAAATTTTAACGATTGATTTTAGCTCCCATCATACACCTTAGTGATAAACTATCGTATCGAGGTTCAATCAAATTTTCACATTTCCAAACTTCATTAAAGAGTAGACATGAATCGACAAACAGTAAGAATTGTCTATATAACAAACACTAACCTACTAATATTGAAGCGAATCTAATCGCAAGAACAATAGAGTGCAGGAGCGGCAATTCACATATAGGTACAGACTAGGCATTGTCCTTACTTAGAGTCAAAGCCTAGATTGTATTCTCTAACAAAATTCGGGGACCGTCTAGGACTCTAGGCTACGGCCGAATAGTCAGTACACTCGGCGCAAAGTTATTCTGAGTCTGCTTGGCCACACGATCGAAATCAGGTTCTGATCAGAATCTTCTATCCGATTTATAGTCGCCTGAAAGTATGGCAAGGGTCGGCCGGCTAGCCGAGTCATATACGTACCGATGTTGCAGGCTGCCCAGAAGCTGCCCCTCAAACTCTGAGCCGGAGCGGACATGGAGAAGCTGATTTACTTGCTCACCGAGTCCTATAGCGGTCCTAATGCAAAGTCGCTCACGCCCCAAAATTTTGTTAGGATTTTATAGTAAACACTTAGTTTATTAAACTAATCTGAAATGATATTACATAAAAACAAGAACACAAATCGCACTAGAACATTACCTAAACCATACCTCTGCAGATGCTGTGTTTCGTCTTTAGCGCTTGCACTTTAACCCCATGCTATGCCAAACAGCATAAAGTTGTACTCTGCTACGGGATCGTCAACTCCACTATCTAGTCTGGACTTAATACGACGGTTTACTTTCTTCTTCTTTCTTTTGAAATCATGAATATTCCCAAAATATTTTAGTTAGATCTTAAAACAGCAATGACCTAAAAGTAAAATAATTTAATACACAGGGTGCAGACTACCGTTTGAATAATCCTGTAGCTCACCAAGAAACATATTAACTTAGAACCCCATAGACGAATTAAAATATTTTAAGCTCGAAATCGGCGAGTCAAAATATTTCGATGTTATTTCTCTGTGTCGCTGGTCCAGTTCTAAATATCCGACAAGCTATAACTCTACCAGGGACTCAACGAACAGAGCGCTGAGCGTAAGACGTGGATGAATTGATTAGAAGTCAGGGTGAGGAAACGATTTTATTAGAGTCTCGCGACAAGCAATTTAGAACAAGAAGAACAGGCTTTCTATGGGAGACGGATGAAGATGGCGTGGAGAGACACAGATGAGTTGTCAACAACGTCACAGGTAATTTAATAGCAGGATATTTGCCCGAACACAGAGTCGGAATTCGTCACGGATGAGCCATTCATACATTATTGTACTTAATCAAAGATTTAGTTTTTGAATTATTTATGGAACGAGAAGTTCAATAGCGGTTTAAAAAGTGAGAAAAACTTGAAGTGTCTCAAGGAGATAGAAGTGAGGTAAAATACTCTGTGTATAAATATTAAGATGATTGAAACTCTAATATCTTAAAAAAACGCTGGAATGAATTTGCTTCTCCAGGAAATATAGATACCATCACCCATCAGGTATTATAATTTACGTAGTTGGAAAAGTAATTCGATCTAAAGAAAAAACAGAAATTACAATAAAAAATCTAACAAATAATGGTTATAAAGTCAAAAGTGAGAGATCGTGCGATGAAATAGCATTGAAAATTTACGAAATCTTTCCTAAGGAAGACTGAAGAAGCCGCTTTTAAAATCATCTTTCGACGTAAGTGAATGAGGATCAGGAGAAAGTGCCGACACACAAGTCAATGATTTCTTACGAGTGCTCCAATGCAACGTCAATACTTATTGGCTTCATCATTAAAGTAAACATAACTCAATAAAATAAGCTATTTTTTCAATTTTTCCCATTGTTATGAACAAAATAATTATAATTATTCTTGCGTCCGCCATATGATACCCAAATCCTTTTTTCAAGAATGCCTCAAGCAGAACATGCTTCTCTGTAACGACTGAATTTTTTCCTCGAGCAATCCTGATGCTTGCTGACGATAAGTGCTGCCTGATCCTAAATATTCCCTAAAGTGGCTGCTTGCGGTGTTAACATCTCAATACGTGCATTTATATACCATTACAATGCGACCAGCACGTACGCAAGAGTGGGACGACGCGATGAAGCACGGGTAAAAAAGCTTAAAAAGCATTCAATTAAGATAAATAGTTATCAATTTTAAACACTAATCATACTTTTAACATTTTCGGTAGAAAATGTCTAACAATAACGATATAATAATGTGAAAGTGAAGCGTATTGAAGTGCAAACCACTTCCTTATCATATTCGGAAGCAATATTTCGAACGCTTTGCGCAAAAGTCTACGGACTTCGCATCCAATATTTAAGTAACTTCCGACCCAGCGCAATCTACGAACTTGCAAGTCGTAACTCAGGCACATTTGTGCGGTACAACACAAAGTTATCGCCTGATCTGGAGTTGGGGCGCATATTGATGCCATTGCCGCAGTGCTGGATGGCCAACTTTCGACAAATGAATATCGACACCCGATCAATATAGGAATATATTGCGGCCGGCTCCTTGCAAGAGACCATTCAACCCACTGATTGTACTTGATTGTCGCTCCCCGCCAGCTCGAGTAGCGATGCATTGACATGGTTCATGGAAAGAAGACTCACAATATGTAAATAAGTCAATATCTCAGTTTATATATACAGGAGCAGCCAACGGAGAGATTGAAAAGAAGTTTCTGAAATTTTCAATGGAATATTTTTCAATAAGGTTATTTTTTAATAGATATTTATTGATAAATTTAAGATCTTACTGAAGCAAACAGAATTTGAGATCTTGAAGCAATAATCCTTATTTTCTCCCAGCTTTTATAGTCTTGGAACAAACAAATTCTAACTTTTCACGGGGTAAAAATATGCATACACTCACAACTTTCTGATTTTTTGTGTCTATTTATTCGTACGAATATACAAGATTCTCTCTGGCATTCGCGCGCTCATTAAACTTCAAACTGATTTAAATTATAAAATTTGTCTATAAACAGTCGCACGCGTTTTAATAAATAATTGCTTACAGTTTAATACTAAATATGTGATAATGACATTTAAATAATCACAAAATATTATCATTGCTGTCTTGCTTTGGCTGAAAAGAACAATTGTTTTAAGGGAAATCAAGCTGTAAATGTGTCCTAATAATATCAACATTTCAAGGATCAAAATTTACACAAACTTTATTTTACACAAACATTCTGGTTCCGTGTTCGTACCAAGTATGGATACAGCCCAGGCACCTATAGGAATAGCCTTTGCACCTTCCATTCAACAATTCATCCGCACCCCTACAATTTTGTAGCAAAAACAAAACACGAAGCCAGTTCCAATTAAAGCAAAGTTATCACAAGTTCTTTCAAGGGCAATCAAAAGTTAAGCAGTCGCCAGTCTAGGAATGTTTAAACTTGCTCGCTAACTGCAGACTGTCATCGTAGAAATGTTGAGGCGCATGTAGTTAACTCAAACTAGAACTTTTCACGATAACGGGAAAATAGAGGACGAGATTTTATTAAGCATAAAAGGGCAAGAAAATAAATTGAAAATATTTAAATAAAGTCTTGCTACAAAGGGAAATTTTGAAGTTCGTCATATTAGCTAAGCAGTACAGGAACAACGAGTAGGATGCGTAAATTCAGGTTTGTCTGTCCAATAAATATCATAAAAGTGGCCACAGCGCTAGGAAGCACATGTTTTTAGTTACCATAAATGTGACGAGGATAATAAGAAGCACCTATTTTTATGTACCACATATGCGATCAAGTAACTTGGAAACACATATTTTCAAGTACCAACAGAGTAAGAAGTGATTGAAAAAGAAACGGTGTCGACGTTAGTTCTGGGCAACACAATGAAGAAAACCCACGGGTGCCATTCATTGTCTGGCCTTAATTACAGTCTACGTGGCCACGAAACTGAAGATTTCCGAAGAAAATTCGCTTGTGTGATTTGATTAGAAAGGAACTGAAACTCCCGGTCTAATGCGAGTCATCTGAGAAGCTCTTAGCAGCAGCGCGTAAATGGCGGGTAGATTGGAAGAATCTACCTAATTTACAACCTAAAATTGGAACTCTAAACGGCTTCTCCTTCGAATAGAAATATGGCAAACATGGGAAATACAGAATAATAAAAAAGGGAATGAAATATATTCAGTGGATTCAATAAAATACTGAGTGTGTTGTACGAATAAACTTCAAAAACGACTGATCAACGCGTCATAATTTATTGCAGTAAACACAAGGTAATTTAAATCAATTCTTGAAACTCATGCATGTTTGTAATCGTTTAAAGTAATAAACTACAACTTGAATGTCAACTGAATACCACTTACGTATAATAATAATCAATGGATACTAATATTCAAAACTGAACTATAATATTAGTATCGTCATTTCACGAATCAAATGGAAAGTAAGCACAACAATTCAAGTAAGTCTTCAGGCGAGCCAGAGCAACCGTTCACATAGTAGCCTGCATCACTCACTGTAACTGCGACGCAGATTCAGTATCAGTGCGCTGGGCTATACAGTATATATTGCCCTGTAAGAGGAATATATAGTATGTGTTCCTCTCTAAAAGAAGCGTCCTGGCGTCGTACGCAATCCAAACGTTGCGCTAATTGCCTATGAACTGCAGTTAGTCGGGGCTGTAGTGGCCGCGCAAGCCTGTCCTTTGTTAAGGCTTTTAGTGAGAATGAAACTACCCCGCCAGTTTCGGTTCTGAAGCGATGTTTCGCTCAGCGAGGGATGACTGTTCAATTGTTATAGTGGCTTTCCTTGTTCAACGATCTAGCGGAGGTTGTTACCAAGAATAAGCTTAATATGCGTTTGCGATGTGGCAGAATTACCATCTCACGAAGAATGCGTCAAAATTTAATTTCTATTTTTAATTAAAATAATTAACTACTTCAGAACGATAATCAGTATAACTGATAAATGCATTACTAATACTCTCTTTGACAAAAATTCTATTCGAAATATGTGTCGGATATTCCATATATATACGTATGCTTTTTTCAGCCGAACCCGAAACAAACTCGATTAGAGTTAAAAGTATTAATCGTCATAAAATTAGCGGTAAAAATCAGTTATGCCCTAACGGCTAACCAAACACAGATATAATGCTTAGATAGACGTGAGCAACTTATAAATAATTATTTAAATAAAGAGTCACTAGTATTGCGAGTAAGTATAAAACAACATTTCTGTTGAAACATGCCACTTGCTTATTAAGAAGTCATAAAGTGACCAATTGCAAAAGAAGATAACCCATGCATAAGGGAAATGAAAACGCACATTATTACAATAAATAGGAGACGTACGCTATTACAATAAATACTAGTATATACGTAACGATAACCCATGCATAAGGAAAATGAGAACGCACGTTATTACAATAAATAGGAGACGCACGTTATTACAATAAATAGGAGACGCACGTTATTACAATAAATAGGAGACGTACGTTATTACAATAAATAGGAGTACGTAAGAGGCCTAAACGTATGGATATTACCAGACCTCGTTGGCATACGCAGCAATGGGGAGTAAGCTCCTAAATTGCTTTACGCTTCACAAACGCCCCGCGATACCATCAAGATAATCCCGACATGAAGCACCACTTATTTCGTGATACATGATTCTTGATAAAAAACGCACGGTTAAATATTAATTTATTTCCCATTTGCGGATCATAAATTCAAAACTGAGATTTGTTTCATCAATTATTGATCCAACACATACAGAAATTTAGACTTGTAATCACTTACACACTTGTTTTCTAAGGCTAGATTCAGCGATACGTGCACAAGTTTACGAATGAACCAAAATCACTTCAAACCACGCGCTGATTTTACATATATGAACAAAATCACAATTTTACATAAGCTAAATTGTATTCCTAAGTAAACTGAATTATATCTCCAAGTAAAACGTGTTTGGAAACACAGAGACAATAGTACAAATGCTGAGAGCAAACTCATTTAAATTCAGTGGATGAATTGCTACAAGGCATAACCGATCATCTCTAAAATATTGTCTAAATATCATGCAATCATGACGAATCGTGGATATGCATGATATCAGACTACATTTTTCATATAAAGTACGTAGATACTCATTAAAATTAATCAACTGTGTACAGTAAACACCACTCACTACTCGCATGAGAGTGGGTATTATGTGAATATAAGGTCTCAGCCTATCATTGGATGCTAATTAAGAAGACTGGATCAAACTAGTTTTCTAGACGAGTCAATTGCAACCTCGGGTAAGTTAGATGTAACAAATTACGTTTAATGAAATAATACCCTTGGCAACTTTGCTTGGCAGCTTTGCTGAGCTGTAGAGAAGTAATTAAATCTTAACAATAATCGTCTTGAGTTTAAGAAATAAATAATATAGTATATGACAATGATATGGCAGTAATCCTTTAAATATGGTCCTATGATTAACCAACCTGTTGTGTGGGACGTCCTAAATATAACAATTAAGAACTTAACATGAAGTAAACTTCCTATATACTTTTGCCAAATTCGAATAAAAAGAAATTTATTTAAAGTAAAAAACTCGTAATTTTGATCCTCTATAACTGCACTAAAACAAATTTTTGATCATTAAAAATATTATGTTACCTTTCTTTTAATAATATGGGCGTCATCACAATAGGACGATAACTTCAGAAACAAAAATTTACTGTCATTTGTTTAACAAGTGACAGAATTCATCTAAACATCAGTCGTAAGTTTCGTCCACACAACCTCAAAATCCACGAATAAAAACATTATCCAGTTCCACCTCGTACCAACTTCAAGGTTTCTGGGCAACGAGACATGGATTAAATCAGAAGGATCGTAAACCCACCTCTTTCCACCCACTGAACGAACAAAATCTGCGGTAAAATTCTGCGATAAATTTTTCCTGAGAAGAATAGTCTAGTTAGCGTCAAGACGTGCGATGAAATCCCGGCAATAAGAGGCTTTTGAGCGGCACGCATAACAGACGCGGTATTTGGACTCCAGAAGCATGTGTTCAACTCGAGAAACTGCGCCTGCATGCAATGGCTTGAAAGTCGTTCCAACGCCAAAAACCGATTCAAATACAAACAGTCAACCTCAGCATATTAATGGAGCATGGCAAAAATGCTATGGCAGAAAATATACACGGCGGGTTGGGCATCAAAAACCTTGATTAATAGTATTATTGAATGCTCGTCGAAAATAGTGGCCGCTGGGTAAAACAATTGAAGTTGTGAAGAACAATGAGGGAACATGGCCTTTAACAGCAAAACGAGCAGGAATATGCGCTAAAAATTACATTTTAAAAACAACAGTTCTAAAGAACTTAGTGTCTCCGATGTTACACATGTACAATGAATTTTTAATTTTATTTTCAAATTAAAAAAATTAATTTCACATTTTAAAAAAATCTAAATTATTTATTGTGTCAATTGGTTCGTGCATTGTCTCCGACTTTACGCAAGTGTGTACAATTTCAGATCGATTCGACAGGTAGAAGTGTGTTGAATATCAATTAAATGATTTGTAGCAGACAAAATTTTTTTTTTCAATATTAAATAAATATTTTTTAATTATTTATTCTCTCAATTGATTCATGCATTGTGTCCAACTTTACGCAAGTGTGCAAAATTTCAGATCAATTGGAGAGGTAGAAGTGTGTTAAATATCGATTATAAGATTTGTAGCAAACAGACAAACAAACAACAAGAAGTGAAGTTAAAGAGAAGTGTTGTAAAAAGCAATGCTGAATTGGGAGGTGTTCCAAGGGCTTGGAAAAGCCAGACCGTTAGCGCTGCTAATGTAGCATGGGATGCTGCAAAGACATTAGTGATGTTTAATGGACATGCAAATTAAAGCCATCTGCGCGAGAATCTCATCTTAAACAGCAGCCGAAATAGAAGCATTAATGATACATAAAAGACCAGCAGGACACTATTAAAAAATAAGCTATAAAGTGAATAATTTATTGACACCATCCACGAGGGTTTGATTTTTTGCGGGCTTTCAACTCATTAAAAATACAAACAATAATACGCAATGTCGATTTTTTCTGCGTATCACGTAAAAACGATTAGATAGCTAAAATACATAAACATTATCTTTATAAACTAAGTTCAAAACTGAAACCGGTCATATTTCCGGTACATGTATTTAGCTTAATGCTATCAATTAGTACAAAGTAACCATTTAAAAACATGAAATTCTGGAAAACTCGTCGTACCAAAAATCAACAAGTGGAACTGGTGAGCATTTACAAATCATAGCGACTCAAATGTCAACAAGAAAATTCAGCGTCTCAAAAATCAACAGGCGAATAAAGCAGCCATCAAGTGACTCAGTATTTGATCACTGGAGTTCTTCACGAACTTTAAAGCCGAGTTTTTTCTTAGGAAACTTCCGCAAGAAAACTCCAGGAATGATGCACTAAACTGGAGCTAGGATGGCTCAAGGTACGAAGTGCAGCGAACTTCCAGTTCGATGGACACGCGATTATCTCGCATACTGCCAACGATTTTCTAAAAACCAAGCAAATTACGCTCTCAGCATTTGCCAGAAGCAATTATGTCGTTACGAATTCAAACATTCTATTATTCAGTAATTGCTGACAAATCGAAGTTTTACATGAATTTGTCGATAAACAGACCAGCTGGCGCGTATGGATCCTAATTGATTGACAATATGCAATTTGTTATGCGATTCTACCTTTAAACTAATAGTTAAATAATGATCAGCAGTTGCCTCTATTGCATAGTGTTTCTAAACATACATCTAATATTTAAAGCTGCAGTACTCAACGATGATAATTTTGTACAGGATTAACACAGCAGATCTTAATTAATGAGTGAAAATATCAGCCCATTTCACATTTAGCTTCGAAATTAAGTGGGCGCCCGAGGACGAAATAAGGCATCAACTGTACAACGACATATGAGCAGTGCTGACAACCGTAACATTTTATTAAATTTCTTTCTAATATTACAAAGACAAATATATTATTTATACATGGTTTTACCAAAAATCACAGGAGGAGCAGGTGCTGACTGTAGATAGACGCTGTCATTAGCAACTGAACATGACAGCCGTAAGATTTTAAGGCGCGCTAGGCTCAGGGCAATGGGCACTTCAGGAAGCATTTCGTCTCCGTGCCGCCATTTGAACGTCAGCGAGAACGCATTTTTTGGAAGCTTTAAAAGGCGCATCAAAACACTCTTATAGGCTCGGTGATTCCCTCTATAATTTGCGACCTTATGAACAAAAATGTGGGATGAAGGTTATCAGGAACATAATGAGATGAATTTCATTAATAGAAAGTATTAACCAACGTAAATTTAACGCTGAAAAAGTAATAAAATTTGCCTGAAAATAGTGGATGAATGAGAAGCATCGGGAAATATTTTGTCGAATTTGAACTTGCTTTCAAAATATTCTGGGGCTACCATCAGCACAGTTGTTGAAGTAATCTGACCAATTGTACAACGTACATTGGAGTTTGAATACATTTTTCAGTCGGAAGAAAAAATAACGAAAAAAAATCGTAAATTAAAATGTAGAAAAGAGGTGTGGAATGGCAATATTCCTAATATTTGCGCAACGCCATTTTCCAATTTATCCTTAATTATTTAATTTTTATTTCAGACTCAGGTGCAGATGCTATACAAATTGAAAATTTACAGTATTCATAGAATAATTTGATTTTAAAATCGTTATTCTTACGGTGAGTTTTTAAGCACGACCTTTCAAAACAATAATAATGATGCACGTGCAAAAATTTTTCACGTCCAATTTCTAGCAATTACATGGAGGAAAGCGTCGTAATAAAAGTGATTTGAAGGTAACAATAGAAGTAGATGAAACAATACAGCTTTTGAATATTTAAATTTCCGGAATTTTGCATACTTCTTTCAGTTGTAGAGCTCTGAGAAAATTAGGAAAATAACTTGAAATGTAAGTCCGATCAACTTTTATATGCAGAAAATAGTATCTAAATCAATACATTAAAAATCCTAAATGTTAAATGAAACGCTAAATCAAGAGATTCACCTTAACTGAGAACAGCACATTTCAAGAGGCAAATTGCCAATACGAGCACAGGTTAAAAATTAGCTCTTTGAATTTAAAACCAGAGAAAACGCAAAATAAATTAACCATATCTTGATAAACAACGTTGTAAATATAGATATGATTAATTTGCTTTTCTTGTTTCTAATTCTTGGTGAATTTGCGATTCACGTAGATTAATAATATAAAAAACGCACTTTCCTTCATATCAGTTGCTAAACAAATTCTTCAAGTGTCAAGATATATAACTTTCATGTTTGATTCGCAATCAGCGATATGGGATGCGTTGTGACAACCGAAATTATACTGCCTTCCAGAATGTCTAAAATATTTGAAAACTAATTCATCTGCCTCCGTCCTGCCAGCAGGCAATTAACATTATGATCGTGATAATGTAAACTAAATAAACCTCTCAATAAGTCAGACGATACTATGCAAGATAATAACACTCGACGTAACATGGTTTTAGCTTGTTAAAAGCAGTAGACAATAGTAAAATAGTTAATGGTAAATAATAGTTTTAAATAGTATAAAGCTTATTACCTAGTTTGCCAATACAATAAAATTAATTAAACCTCACTCTCAACTTAATAACTATTCGAAATTAATAGGAGTCAGTTAACAAATTTCAACGAGCCTACAGTCAGTATCCACGTAGCAAATATATATTTGTTTACTTTTCGAGACTGTCGGCCAGTATTGAGAAAATTCAACAGATTCATTTTGCGAAGTCGGTCAACAAAGCGCGGACAAGAAGTGTCCCTTTGGGAGTCCTAATGTGACCACAAACTGCAGTTGTACCTTACAAACTGAACCCAAATTGTTCTCCAGAGAGCTAACGCGCACAGCACACACTGTCTGTCTACAGGCATTGTGTGGCCGAGCTTCAACAGCTGTGAAGGAACTCGGAATGAATGGAAAGAGAAAGAAAGAATACAAAAATGAAATTTCGGCTCAAGTGGAAAAGAATAACACACAAACGAAAACAAAATTAGAATCTTTTACTAGCCTACTTAGATATTCCCGAAAACTTTTTAGTTAAAAATACGCTAATTAACGAAGACAATAGAAACAAATGTATTGCATGGAGGAACGCTGCGTTTAAAAATGGAGTGATATTCCATGCAAGAATTACAGTACGTGCAATTACATTATCGTGCCTTCAACATTGAATTGAAGAAATAGGTATGTAACTTCTGCAGCTGAATATTCTTCAAAAAGTTTATTCGAGACGACAGGTAATTTAGACTTTGAAAAAATCAACGAGTCAGGTTGTTGTCATCATTATCCATATGATATGTTTTGCGAAGTTCAATTTGAAAAAAAAATCAAATTCGTCAAAGCTTGGCTGCTAACTAAATATAAATAATATGTGACGTTGAACAAGAAAAGAAGCAGGCAAAATTATAACATTCGCAGCGTAATTGAACGGCACACACGCCCCAGCCTGATCTCATACCGGAGGACACTGCGGAAAATTTGTCGCGGAATCCGGCGCTCTAGAAAGGAAATTTTTGGCGAAACAAGACAACCTAAAGCAACATTTCCCTCTAGGCCGCAAGTTTTCACGAAAAGCGAATACGCTGAGTTGGCAGAAACAAGGGTCAAAAGTTTCGGCGGCGGACGATATTCGGCGCAATTCAGACCCACGCAGGCAAATTCGTGACGTCCAACGACGAAATCCTAAAGTGTTGACAAGAACCCGGAAAAAAGACCACGGAAATTTTTTAAACAAGGGGAGATAAAATACGCCCAGAGTAAAATGAAAGCCGTAATCTATTATTAATTTGAATATGTATATGGGTTTGAAACCTGGAACCGCAAATAAACGGCGCGTTTCCACGATTATTACCGTTTCGGCATATAATCTGAAAATATAAATGTTCGTCATTGAATTTTTCGAACGCTTCTTTCAATATTTTTAGCAAATGTAAAATATATATATATGCTACAAAACTATAATTCGGAAACCATGCGAAGCGCTCTCTGCCAGGCTATGGACTCGTTCAAAGCGAAGAGCCTCTTAGCGGCAAGCAAACGTTCCTGAGTGCAAATTATGAGGTTCAAGAGACTAGCAAATCATCATCAGCGTCATCATCATCACTCAATCATCATCAGCGTCCTCATCATCAATAAATCATCCTGAGTTACTGCAAAATAGGATCCGAACCCAATCATTTGAGCGCCCTAGATCGGCGCATTACTGAAGGCATTTCCCTGTATAGAAAGTTTTGGCCTACCGGTTTTAATGACTTGTACAAATTTTTCAAGTAATTGGAGAGGCAAAACGAATTTTAAAAAATTTCCTTTCGAGGTTTAAAAGTAGGTATTTAAACAGCTATTTCAGAAATACGTAAACTGAGTTATAGGAATTTAGAAACTGTTCTTGCCGGAGAGATAAAACACAAACTAATTTATTAGAGCAAGTTTCTCCATCAATGAATAAGAAATATCAGCAACATTGGCACTAGATCGTATTTTAATCAGTTGGGGCACTTTTCCCAAGCATGAAAATGACGCTAGCTCAATTATGTTGCCGAACTTTTATTATTTCTTTCGTCATGAATAGCAAATTTTTACAAAAAACCTAAAGCGACAATTTACACACGAGAATCTCTAGTCACTAAAAAAATTAAGCGTTCGCGAAGCTGCTGTACTTAAAAAGCTGGCAGCAGAAGCTAGTCCTTCAATTTGAAATTCATTCGTGTCTCGCATTTTGCTGGGAATTCTCGAAAGAAGTCCTGACTTAAGAGCGTCACTGCAACGCCCCCACAAAACTGTGTTCGAACTTCTGAAATGTTTTAATTTAAGTCGAATGTGAAGTCTAGACACGTACATTCCCTGAGCATTTAACGGCGCCGACCGGTAAAATGGATTAATTTATTAGTTAGGCAAACTTATATACTGAAAAAACTGAAAAAATTTTCATTAAATCACGACCAAAGTAGAGATATAGAACAAAAACTTTGGTTTGTAAAGAAGACTGTGACCAAAATTTCCCAACAATAAATTGAATCACGTTTGTTGGGATATCGAAAGCAATGTGAAAAGATCCTGTTCTTATAAACTTAACATCGCAGAGTAAAAATTATTTTCGGTGTTTGAAACTTAAAAGATTCAGAAAAAATACGAATGAGATCCCAACACAAGGAAAGCTGAACATAAATTGTTGTCATATTTATAACATTCAAAGCAATACTTCGGAGCATTGAATGAAATTTGCACTAAAATCTTGAGTTAAGATGACTACAACCAGTTTAGTTTATACAACAGGCAAATGAAATTGACAGCGGAAACCCTACGCAAAAAATCCATTGAATTGTGATGTTACAAATTAAGAACAAATGTTACAAATTAAGAACATGAAGCTTCAACACATCTGTTCAAGCACGTGCCAATGGCGTACACACCGATAGTAACAGTTCAGTTCGCTAAGATTTAATGCAAGCCAGTATATGTTAACATGAACTGCGTAGTGGGGTTCGAAGCAAGGAAGTGAACGTCTTGAGCACTTCGCTGTTGCGCGGCGTCACACAAACGGCGCTCGCAAGAACATAATCCTAGAAGATAAAGCCGGCGAGAAAAACGGCCCTGCAATCAGAGTCGCCACCGTTCTTTGTTCTTGGCAATTTTGGCACAGTTTTCTATGAAATCACTCAAGCCCGTTCGAGATTTACGCCCCGACAGGGACTTCTTTTTCCTTAGTTATGAAGCAAAGGACTGCGACGGAACTGAAAGAAAAGGGACTGAAAAAAGTCTCAGAGATTTGGAAAATTATTGTACGCCATCTAGATTTTCTGTCCCCTTTCTAGAAACTAAGGATGACACCAGAATGAAGAACTCCTGAAAATTAGTCGGAGATCTTGAAAATTATTGTATTCCATTGAGATTTTTTCGCTTTCTTTTGGAAACATTGAGTGAAGCTAATGTTGAAAGAAAAAACCTAAAAAATTTCAAATTTTCACTGAGACTTTCTTTTCTTCAGTAAACTCTAAAGTTAAGGCAGAAAAAAAACTTTGTAATAAAAAACCTTTCCAGCATGAAGCCGCTCAACAAAAATAAATAAAAAAAAACCTGCTGTATTGGGCTATTCGTAAGCTTCGGGAAACCAGGTAGCAAGATAACCAAGAAAATTTGTTAGTTATTATTATTAGTTTAGTAACTCCTCGACTAAATCTTTTTATCCAGTTTCGTGGCGATGTTAACTCGAGTTGTGCAAATAACCAACTAACATAAGGATGAATAGAACAGCATAAATGAACACAATAATGATATTAAAGCAAATTTTACACTCGAAAGAAAACAGCTTTCAGTTACTAATTTGCTGGCATTAATCTATCACTAAAGTCAGTTTCAACTTTGTTTTCTTTTCGCGTATCGGTTTCGTTGTAAATAACAAGTAACACCAAATTAAAAAATATTGGAAGTCAAGAAGCAAAGAAAAAGTTTATTCAAACGCAAGTTTTAAACAAAGTTTCAAACGAAAGTTTCAGAGTTTGAAAAACGCAAGTTTCAAACAAAGAAACACATAATGCGTTACCATTTAATAAATAAATTAAAATAACAGATGCAGTAACATGTAATCCGAACTGAAGCAGCCACATTTTTAGCGTATTTTCTCATTTAAGGAAAAAAATGCACTATTGTGCTCGCCATGTCCGTCCGTCTGTCCGTCTGTGACTTCACGTTTTCGTCGACGAGAAAATGCGCTCTCTGTCACTCACTGCAGTGAGTACTGAGTTATATTTTTTTCTTTTGAGGAAACGCGCAACACCAGTAACGTCAAAAATAAATCAGGTCAAACTTAAATAAACCTAAAATATACTGTATATTGATAAATATACCGACATGTATCGAATCTACATATGGCCTGTCTTCCATGCATATAATAATAGTTAACAAGCTAAAATAATAACATTAAATAATTGCATGACTCAACCTCATGTTTAAAAGACAATAGAAGCATTCAACTCAAGTTTAATACTCGACCCTTAATCATTTGTGCTCTCGAGATCAGCTATCCTACTGAAGACACGCGGAGCGCATGAAGCAAAAATTCTCACGGCGCTCGATCTGCTCCCTCAGAAACAGACTCGAAAAATGGCCAGATTTAGAGAAAGGATGGCAATAATTGGCGCAATGAAGAGCTTTTCACGACGAGCAATCGCGAAGGAGATGGCAGGCGTCCGATTGCGCGCCCTATAGCCGATTTATGGAGAGGAAGGTCGGACACGTAATTCAAGTTGATGGTGGCTGATAATTCAGCCATAACTCAAATGAAAATAAACGGCTACGCCAAATCGGACAACTCGAGAAACGCTGAGCCTTTCTTATCAGGTCTGGTCAATGGGTTGAGGAGGGTCCGAAATAAAGTAATTAATTTAAAGATGAATAAGTCTGGCTAGAAATGAGTTTCATTTAAACAGACATAAATTTATTTAAATAACTAAAAATTGACTTCATTTCTAATCGAGTTCGAGCTCGATTTATTTTAAAGCTCAGTGGCAACTTTTGTGTGATTTCTCGGGTAAACAGGTACGCATGAAAGGAGACCTTTCTCCCCTAGGACAATATAAATGTTAGTGCAACAGTACCGCCTCATCGCCATATATGGGCGATGGGGAAAACAGTAGAAACATGTTCGATTTCCATGCGTTGACCAAGCTGTTTACCTTGAACAAACATAAGAGGCTTCGGGCATATCCAAGTAGTTTCTTCAGGCTTCACAGCCGTACTTTGGGACAGCGCTCGTCAAGATTGCCGACGAACGCAAGCAGTTTTAAGGAGCCTTCCTCTCAAAGTCGGCCAAGACCCGTTATTGACAGAGGTGGCCTATCACCTCTGGGAATCTTTCCACAAACTTCGAACTGGAGCAGAAGTCGACAAGTTCAGCGTAACTGTCGAGAAAACACTTCTTCTAAAACTCTCGTATGAAATCAAGTTGATCATTTTGTGGGTAAGAACAGCGGCGAAGTTAAGCTTATATTTCTCAAGGAAGAGCGGAACTGGAGATAAGAGATCAACGGGGCAAACATGAGCGAAGGAGATATAATAACTTTAAAAACTTTATTGAAACTCGTGATACTATTCCTCAATCTAATGTTTAGACCAGGCAAAAGCATATTTCATATATTATTACAACAATTTCAGAAAAAATATTGAAATCCTTAGTTCAAAATACTCTCTCTGATGAGATGATAACGCTCTTACCAGTAAAGTGTTAATTTATGTGAAGAGTCAATAAATGTTATGAATATTATACCAACATATATTATTAGAATATCAGTATCGTCTGATATAATATGATCTTCTCCAGTAGAAGGGAGCTCAAGCACACAAACACCTTAGCTCATTAATAAACAAATTTACTTTCCATACTTTAAGCTTACATTCAAAACTTATCCTTCGAGTTGACCCTCTAGGCACAGAACAACTGTCGAAATGAAAAAAGGTTAAGCCCTATCCATACAACGTCTCCTTTAGCCCTATCCATACGACGGCTCCTTTAGCCCTATCCATACAGGCTCCTCCAGCCCTATCCATACGAAGGCTCCTCCAGCCCTATCCATACGACGGCTCCTTTAGCCCTATCCATACGAAGGCTCCTCCAGCCCTATCCATACGACGGCTCCTTTAGCCCTATCCATACGAAGGCTCAGGATAAAATTGCCCAAGAGTTCCGGAGCGTCGGCACTGAAAGAAGCTTCATAATTCTGAGCCGCGAGTTCTCAATTAAATCGATGTCGCTGGATTATTGATGCTCAAATTGACAAAGCCTGTAGGCCTAGCGAAGTCTGGGGATTACCGTCAGACTCGCAGAATAGCTAAATTGTTACTAAAATTGAAGCAAAAATTATCAATTTAACTTCAATGAGAAAATAGCTGAATTAGTTTGAAATCTCATTACGCAACGTATTGCAAGTACATTTACATGATATTTAAATTCACATATAAATTATAAAATTTATATGTGAATATAATGATTTGTTATCAATTTACTCATACTGATTTATTTCAGTGATAGGTATTTTGAATGAATCACTTAGGAAACTCGTCTAAAATTTAGGGAAAGTAAAAATTATATTATTTGAAAATATTGGATAATGTTTGTCATAATTAAGCCAGTTTAGCATTAAAGCCTTTTTGCATTCAAGCATGTTTGTCATATATAAGCATTTTTATCATATTTAAGCCTGTTTTACATTAAAGCATGTCTGTCATATGTAAGTATGTTTGGCTTATTTAATTATGATTATTACATTAAATCATGTTTGTCATATTGAATCAGTTTTTATGTTGATGCATTACTATTATGTTTAAACATGTTTGAAATGTTGAACCATGTTTTTTATATTTAAACATGTTTGAAATATTGAATATAGTTGTTTAACCAAAGCACATTTGTGATATTGAAACATGTGCGAAATATTATCCATATGTTTGCTATATTTAAGCAACCAAAATAATCCCATTATCGCACTACTATTTTTCAGATAAACAAATTAAATAATTAACGTGCAGTACAGTATACGTCTACATAAACGCTTACGACCGTGATCATTAAATTCTTGGCTTCCATCTTGATGGTTCAGAGATTCAGCTCAGGTCTTGAGCTCAAATCTTGAGCGATTTATATCCCTTACAACAAACTGGAATTCATTAAATAGAACTTTATCGTCGCAAGGTATTCTGGAAACAAACATATTTTTTATATAAATAGCCATGAAAAATTGAGGGACAATAAGTAACTGCAGAAAATGTTTCGGCCACAACAGAGTTTGTCGACATCAAGACACGCGGCATCGTATTTTTGCCGCAATAAAATCAATGATATAATTTTCATAACTTTCAGGAGGGTTAGGTCCTTAAATAGAGGAGGCTATTTTGACTCAATGGAATTTTGCTGACGCCATGGAAATTCTCGAACCTGAAGCTGTTCATGGAGAGCTTTACCGTGCAGCTCTTTTGAACTGTTACAATAAGGATCTCACAGAAGCTCCTTAACTCCTTTTAACACGTCTGGAAATATTTGAGGCATCCGTCCCGCACTGGATAGTTTTATCTGGGAGCTATAATTCAGAATTTGGCAGTAATTACGTCATAATCTAACTTTTCGTATGAGTGCTATAAACTATAATAGCGAAATACCTACATGCATCGTTCATAACTCAAAATGTTTTCATAAAACCAGCCGAGAAAATATTCGCACAAACGCGAATGTCTGAAGTATAATTTTCCTCGAGCAGGCTCACAAAAATCAAGGTTGGGCTCACAGCCAGGTCCATTTTTCTCTATTAGGAACTAATGATCAAATTATTTCTTTGGCCGACAACTCTATGAAAAAATTAAGCCTGCATTGAACGACCATGGAATGGGCAGCACCGATTTCCATCATTTGGTACAAATTCGTCATTGCGATTCAGATGGTAAGAAACTGTCACCGAAATGAGAACCGGTCTGTGAGAGCAACTGAAAAACTTTATTTTTAAAATTATCATAAAAAATACTCAGAGTTTTAGCATTAACTCTCGTCAATTCCGAAGCCATCATATAAGAATCTGTATTCGTTTCAAATTACTCAATGATAAGTACCATGAATGTTGCGAACATTTTGTCAAGACTATATAAATTATGCAATTTTCTGCCGTATTTTTCAAAGAGAATTTTTTAACAATTATCGACTCCAATATTCAACGGCCAAAAATCAAAATTACCGGCAAGATATTGCCTATTGCGCCACACATTACACATAACGGAATTGCATTGGGGTTGACGGCGTACTTCACTGCGCCATTAAAGTGGATTGAAGCCACAAAAGGGCTGATGAAACGCCTACTTCCTTTAAATTACAGCACACGTTTATTATAGACTATCAATTTATACAGCGTGGAAAACCGAAGCAATTATAAAATCTTGATCGACATCAGATAGTAAGATGATGAATCCCAAAACTAAATAGAATTCAAAGTCGTTCTAAAATGTTCTCACTAGGAAGCCGTCGTAATTATAACCCTAATCGACATCAGGTAGTATGACGATGCATATCAAAATTAACTAAAATTAAAATGCGTCCCCCTATGTTTTCTGTCCAATCGGAATCAATAAAATGTCACATACTGCTATGTCACCGGATTCAGTAAGCTCTATGGATGCTCGTTAAGATTGTAAACAAGTTTCGCTCGTCGTTGAATAAATGGAGATCGTTGGGAATTTTATTTGTTTGCCTCTAAATTTTATGCTGTATCATTTGTCACAGAAATAAACTTATTACAATATTTCCTATTTAATAGGAGAGCGTGAATCAGTCAATTCTGATCAGTCAAGTCAAGTTTTGCACCAAGTTTCGCGTTTAAAATATATACCTATCATGATAAAGAAACTATAAATATTGATAAGCCAGTAAGGTACGTCTAACCTTAGTTTAATATATTAGATGAGATATTATAAGTAATGTCGAAATCTGATGTTGGGAATTTCAAAAAGGCAGTAGTTACCGAAATTTCGTGATTTACGATGATAGCAATACGAACAGAATATCAAATTAATTTGAACGAGATAGTAACGTAAACTTTAAGACAATAGGTAGCATAAAGACGCTGCAGCATCTATAAAAAAATTATCAAAATAAGCAGTACACATTGCTCACGTTTTGTAATGACATCGGAACGCTGTTTTTTAGAATACAATATACTTCTATAACGAAGCTCGTTTCAGTCGCAAGGGTTTGAACCGCTGGAAAATAGACATAAAAATGTAGGCAAGGGCAGGACATCTGACCAAGCCGTTATTTTTGGTGGCACATTTAAAGGACATCTTTTAAACGCTCACTGAGAACTATGAGAGCTTGGAAATGTTAGAACAGAAATACAGCGGGAGTTGAAGAGCGTGTTTTGCCTCGCCCCAAAAACCGCTCTGTTTTGAAAAGAAATATCATTATATCAAAGCGGGTTTTGGAAACGCTCGGTAAAATGGAGCCACAAGCGAACGGATCAGATACTAAATAAAAGATAAAGTGAAGTATTTGAATCGGGATAAGGGATAAAATCAAATACAAATATTATGACAACGAGAGAAAATATGTTAAATAAATAGCAAATTTATTACATAAAGCCTAATCTGTGGATCCACGTCTACAAATTCGACAGAAAAATGAAGGAAAATAGGACGGAAAGAATATTAAACGACGATTTAATGTTAATACCAATCATTAAATTGAAACATTTACGAAAATTCTGATGCATACTATAAATAGTACCTGTAGCATTAACACATTCACGCTCGCTGACGGCTATTATAGCCGTACTGTTGAATTTGCACAAAATGCAAAAGCACAATTTTCTATCTTATACCGAAAAGAACTAAGTAATATTTTATGAACGTGAATGTATGTTTTACAAAAAGTATACTTGCACTATAAAAATAGTTGACGTCTATAGACGTCAATACTTTCACATATAGGCATATATAAAAGTGTATATATATATATATATATATTATCTATATAGACGTCAACAATAGGAAGTGCTTTGAGCAATAATAGCTGGTCCGAAACAGTTATAAATTATAGCGCAGAACTTGGCAAATAAGTGGCATCTCTTATTTACTGCTATGCAATAACACGTAGCAATGACGGCTCTTTACGTACCTTGTTTCTTCTGCACTTTTAAATTTGGACGGCTAATTGTTCGTGCTAATTGGACCAACATGAAAAACAAAGGCGAGCTTGAATGTGTTAAGAGATATAAGTCAAATCCAACATACAATTTTAAAACAGGAAATACAGATTCATTTATGAATTAGTTCGATGCACACAATTTAAACTAAAACTTTTCTTGTGATGTGATTTACGCTGCAAGTGAGAGGGTATATCAAATGTGATTATATTTTTGCGCTGTGATGTAAGTCAGAGTACAAAGGAAGCAAATCAATAGTGATGGTTAGAAATGAGGGCGGATGCGCGATAGTCAGAGATCCATCGAGGCCTGGGACTATTACGTCCGAAGCATATACTAAAGATACTATAGGGATATAATAACAAACAAATCCACCAGCTCTATTCCAGTCGACCATTTACATAAGCACGGAGGTTTACATCAGCTTTTTCGATGATATTAACAAAATTAGTAGTGCATCAAAAGATAAGAAGTACTCAGATTATCAGTCGTCAAAATTATATTATGAAAGAAATTAAAGACTATTTGAGCACTAAAATTTCGAACTTTCATTTTTTCGGAGGTTTTTTCCTGGACGAGCTTCATTAACAGTTCACTTCTTCAGGCAATAAAATTAGAATAAATAGTCATAACCCTATAAAAAGAAATGAACCCCGATTTCAGACTACATTTCTTGTCACTTTAAAATCGCTAATGGATACGTTTCGCAAGATCCTTGGTCCGTTTTTCAGTTTTTAGGGTTTAATCTTTTTCATTTTGTCATTTCTTAATTGATTTTACTCAAGCTATCTAACCTTCTGAACAGTTGATGCAGCTGGTCTCCAAAACATTTTCGATAAAGATACGCTGAATTTACGTGACGTTAAATTTTTTAGTAAACACAAATATATCTTTCCCTATGAGGGTGATTTTCGATTCTTGAAGTTTACCCCTCGAATCATGGACATATTATGTTAAGACAAGAAACAAGTCTCATGCCTTATATTTTGGTATGCAAGCCACATCAATTGTTTTCGTACAGGTAAAATTTTCGAAGTCAATAAATTGTTTACATGTACATATATGTGTATATGTATACAATTTTTTGTCTTCGAAAATTTCACGGGTTTACTCCATACTCAGCAGCTTTCCGCGAGTGTAATCTCAACAAATAGGTGCGTGATACCTACAACAGATTTTTTCATATGTATCACAAAATCGATATATGGATTCGAACGGTGAATTCAAATGAGTTAAATATTAAAAAAATATTCCGTCGTTGCAAAATGCACCATCAATGGCAGATTGCAAATATTCTTTGATAATGTTTTAGCGTAGCTTTTTCGACCACCTGTGAAAGCCAATAGCATGATCGAGGACCGCTAATAAATCCATAATGACCAAATATCAAATATACGCAGATAACATGGGAGCAAAAGAAAAAAATTAACTTTGAGAGTCTCACACGTGACAGAAATGCCAATATTCTTTTGAAAATTTGTATTCGTTGGAAAAAAATTAAAACTTTCTAATGGCAGCATGAACGTTTAACGTTCCTTAATAGCAAAGTATTGATCAGAGAAGTCGCGTTGTACAGACGTAAGATTTTATTGTACTGAAATACCGATCACGTAAATCGATAGCAAACAATAGGATCGAAACCTATCATGTGACTTGGTGAAAAAATACACTTTTGAAATAAAATGTTGAGAATTATGAAAACCGCTGTTTTCTTGTCTGCATTCTTTCGCCACGTGTGTAAAAAAATGTCTGTTTGAGCCTTTCACATGTTGAGCTCATTTCAAAATTAAGAAGCTCTGGTGACATTATTATGTGCGAAAGTGCGATGACATTATTTACTGCATTTTTCAAACTATTCATTTGCCATCAGATAGTGTGTATCATAAATAGTCAGATCTAAAAGAATATTTTAGTGATAATACGCCGCTTCTTCTGAGAAAAAAATGCGTGGAATTTCAAGTTCGAGTTAAATACGAGGGTGAATGTAGTCGTGGGGTTGTGTAGGAGAGATTATCAGAAGAAACTTCGAATATTTCATGATAAGCTTTTATACTTCATAATATTGTTAATAAGACTGGAATAAGCACTATAATTCGCCTTGAATTGATCAAATTCGAGTCTAATTTACCCACGTCAAATGGAGGTATTGATTTCAGCGTAAGCCGGAAAAACATTTCACATAAACAGCCAGTATTGACGGAACACCTGCATAGCTACAGACGATCTGAACAGATGTTATAAAGATAGTCAGTCCAACAACAACAGTCAACCGAGATGGTCGCATTTTTTCTTCAAAGTTTTGTTTCTTTTATTATATTCGCTGCTAATTAAGTCAATTGGTGAGGCCAGTTGTTCAGTCTGATTTTCTAGTTGGAAATCTGGTTAAATTTTTGCTATTATTAATTGCACAACTTAATTATTATTTTTTTTTATAAGGCCTCCCACACTCACCATTCCAACAAAAAGGAATTAATTTTATTAATTAAAAACAGGGAATGGTTTCATGTCAATGATCAGGGCCCCGACCTTAACGCCTCTGATGGTGGCCTACACCGAAATAACGAGTACACTAGCAGTAGAAAGACGTGCCAATAATAAAATTGCTGCGTCAGCATGAACGAGAAGAGAGAATGGGGGCAACGTCCGTGCAAGGCTACAGAGCACACAACAAGCACTTAGAGAGCTCTTAGGCACCACACAACCTTCCCACGTGGATGCTCAGTTAACACTCCAACTTAATTATTTTGTTTAAAGACATTATTTACAGCATTATTTAATCCATTTCTCCACTGTCATTATTCTTTTATAACTCATAACTATTTCAAATCTAACAGAATATCTTTTTTTAATAATTAGCCGCTTTTTTTGAGAATGAACGCAATTGAAATTTTTATTCGAATCAAATTGTTGGAGGGAATTTAATCATGTGATTGTATAGGTGAGATTAGCTGAAGAAGCGCAGATTTTTTCCTTCATCGAAGCACAGATTTATACGAAGTAATTTTTCGAGTCATCTGCGTTGTTGCATCCACGTAGAGCGATGCAATATTCCGTCACTTGATGACGCTTACAAGATATTTCATTAAAAAATTTTTATTCCAAACAGGAGCAACAGCCAGCGAATGGAGCTACCCCAGTGACTATGACAACCCTGGCAAATGAAGTACAATTTAAATCTGATTTCGCTAGCTGCAGTACTCGGGAACGAACTTTTTCCATATGAAAATTAACAAAAACTGGCGATTATTTTTGGTAAAAAAGAGCGCGGTAAATTTCGCTAGAGAAAACGTTACTAATTGCGTGAAGTTCATCCGAACCATAGCTGTAGCGATTAACTTCAAGCGTTTGTCTGATGAGTGATCGTTAAAAATTACCAATTTGAACAACATAAACGTACTGACATACACATTTACTACCGAGAGTATCAACGAAATTTGAGTTTGAAAGTAGAGCATTTGCAAATTGAAGCTAAGTTTTCAAGACAGACCAAAACTGATCGCAATTTTAAGTCTCTGCCGATATAGAAACGTATAACTGTAAAAAATGGCCAACTTGGCGTAAGACATATTTATACAGCGTTGACACTCAAATCCATTCCAGCTTCATTGTTTAAACTGAGAAATGCACGAAAATGTCAGTATTTAAAATTAATTAATCTCCAATGCTAGCATAAGGATCCAGCCGCCTCTGAAATGCCGTCCTGCTGGTGCCGTACTATTATACGGCACCAGCAGCATTATACCGTATACAGGATTATAATAATAATAGCGGTTTCAGCGTTTATTAGGCCTGAGGCCTGTTGCCGATTCTTAACATCGCAGAAAATTCACAGCATGTTGCGGTCAAACTGGCGCACAGAGCTGGGATCGAACCCGCGCTTCTCTGCGCCAATCTTGGTACTCTGAAATGTAACCAATGGGCCACTCTTATATGACAGATGAAACAATTATGTAATGGGTTTTGTTAGTAGGATGACAAGTTGGAATCCAATAGAATATCCACGAAACTAATTGAAAATGAAGTTGAATCCTACATCCTACATGATGTTAACAAATATTTATTTATAAATATGAATTTATTGAAATTATAACATCTCATTGGAGAACTGAAGTCGCAAACAAGCAGCTTCTTGGAGACAATCTCACGGCCAATTAAGCGCTTAACATCGAATGAAGAACAAATAACGCTTACCTATGATGACTTGCATCTTTCTTATTAATACAAGCCGTATGATGAACTTTTCCATTTCTGAACGCGTATTGGAAATCCATCAATAGCATGTGTTGTAAATTAAAAATGCCTACTATAGTTTATTTATTTATTTATTTAGACATGAAATTTTTAACCAAACTTGTGATTTTACTACCCGCAATATATTCCATCTAGCTAAAATATCTTGTTTTTAGTTAAGTTCATTATCAAGGTCTCAAAAATGATCACTTCACTAATATTTCTACCAATTAACTTTTAAAGGTCAGCTAAAGGTGCTGTGGAGCATCCCTCAGTTGCTCTACAGCACCAAGTGTCCCATGAATGGGTCAGATTGACCCACGTCAATGGCCGTGACGCGACGTTAACGCTCAATGCAAATTACGTCAAATGCGCCATTGAGCGCAAGCTCTACGAAGAATATGGAGGAATATTTGAATATTAAATCTATAGCGCCCTTATATCCGATTAAAGTAACTAAAGACAATGGAATATAATTTAAAGGGCATTAAAATGTTAATGAAGTCATAGGCCTACATGGAATTTGTGACGCGTGTGGCGGACATAAAAGCGGCGGCCACCGCAGCGTCCAGCCACACGCACTCCAGCAGCTTCTTGTTCCGGTGAGTGGCTTGGCTTGACTCATGTGAGTGACTTGTGCATGTAAAATGAGAGATGATTTTAATCTAAACTTTTCATTCTGAAATTATCGAACTCATAATAATGTTTCGGGAGAATTAGTTAATAAGTTCGTGTGGTATTAGAAATATCGATTTATATCCGCCAGGTAAAAAAAAAAGAATAGTCTTTGGGTCAACAGCAAATGTACTTGAGTTTGTAACTACGATTAGTCGCGTGAGTCGCAATTATGGCTCAAGTTTTCTTTCTAATGACCAAAACCATTGTGTAATACGTTAATTAACTTCAGTGAATGCCTCATCATGGGTAACGATACATTTGATAACATATACCACTATTAATTTAACTGATATATCTGGCCATCGATTCAATTATCAATGAAGTCTTGGATATCAATTGAGTTAAGTGAATGTGTTTCTTCTTGCTTATGCACAGCCGTGCACCATCTCTCAGAAATGCATAGCCTGATTTTTTTCTCATCCTAAAATAACAGTACAACTCAAGCTTTATATCTAAGCGTAATGCTCAGGCAAAATGAATACTACACACTTTTTCAGCATGTTAATTTCGTGAAAAATGTCAATGTAAAGTATGAAATAAAAGATGTAAAGTATTATATTCTACAACGCAGATGACTCGTATGATTAATTACGCGTGTGTGGTCGCCTGCTGGGCGTTGCTGGCTGCGCTAGGGCGAGCGACGCCGGCGACGATCGAAGACCAGGGGCCATACTTTCAAAACTCGCTAAGTGAACGTAAGTACTTACGCTCTATTTTCTCGTCTATGATTGGTGGATTCTGCCTGAAAGGCCGTCAATGATTGGCTGGTGAACTTACGATCTCTTAACTTTTTTTGAAAATATAGTCACGTGAACGGCCGCATCAACTTGACGGTGTGAACAGCAGCCAGCCTCAACATGAGTCTTAATTTGTGAACTAAATCCACCAGTTTAATTATTGGTCATGTTATTAACATTTTCATTCATCTGGAATTATCGTCATTCAAATGCTGATGACTTTCACTATGATTATTCTTATTCGTATTTAAAATTCTTAAATTTTCAATTTTTCACATCGAACATAAAGACTTCTAATGAACTTAGTACCTTGGGCTATGGAAATTTTAATATTCTTATAAATTTATTTATGCTTTCTTTAACGCTGTAGACTCTCTTTACGTGCGTATAAGCACTAGTAATAATCTGAATAATTATAATCAATCCGGGCCACCAACAACATATGCTGATCCCTCAACATATCTATGTTTAAAAAATATTCCTATTATAACGTCGTTACAACAAGAATTACCTTCAGAAGTAGTACAAATTGTTTTAAACTATCACTTTTGCATATATATATATATATATATATATACAGCTTACGACTAATTATCCTGAAGTTGTCTGGATATATAACGTATAACCGTAACCCAGGCACACACCTCAAAAAAAAAAGGCCGTCTGAAGTCGAATTTTTAAAAAATAATAAAACTGGTTGTGAATAATATCTATCTAATAATATCGGATAATTTGTAATTAGTTCTGCTAATATCTTTATGCCTAGTTCATTAGTAAATTTTATTAATATTCTTCATTCAACATATCTTCATTTCGCACAGGAGCGGAAGCCAGTAAATGGAACTATTCCAGTGAGTATGTCGACGCTAGCAAATGAAGCACGTTTTAAATTATATCATCGCTACACGCAGTACTTCGAAGTGAACTTGTTTCATATCAAAGTGAAAAAATTCCGTTTTTTAGATAAAAAATTACGGGACAAATTTCGCTAGATCATTTGATTCAACAATAGGAGAGAGCGCTCTGCAACAAACAATACGCAGTTTTTCTGTTAGTATACAATCAAAGTTTCAAGTAAAAATAACCACAAAATTTTTTGTTTAAATTAAAATCGTAAGCAAAAGTATCAACAATAATAAGGATAGAATTAAATTTTACAACATCAGTAGCCTAAATAATGAGTATAATTAATATTTAAAATTTTCAGCAAAAAATAATTGGGCTAAAGAGTATCCCAAGTACTGCGCTGGACATCGTCAGTCGCCCATCAACATCGCCAAGCATAAAACTCCCTGGAAGTGGTTTGGCAGAGTCCAGCCTCTGACATTGCGTGGCTACAACTCGGTGCCTAACTCCATCACGGCTGTAAACAATCTTCACACTCGTAAGAAATCTCATTAATTCAATTCGTTACCGTATGTAAAAATGCTATCAACTGTTTTAATGTAAAAACATATGTTGTAATCATTTCATACGATGAACATAAATCAATTGAATCATGTCCAATAATAAATTTTTCATTGCTGAATACAACAAAAAATTAACTGATTCATTTCCTCTAATAAGTTTCAGTCACTGCTGAGTACTTCAGGAAGCCTCGCATATTCGGTGGGGAGCTCCTATCCTCATACGAGTTTCTGAACTTCCACTTCCACTGGGGCTCTGACGAGACCAAGGGATCTGAACATACCATAAATAATGTGCAGTGAGTCAGTTCCTTACCTTTTCTATTCTACAATATTTTTAACTATTGTAATTTGAGCCACGTAAAGTGGTGATTTTATTGAACGGAAGATATTGTTGCCATATTAATAATAACTTTTGCATATTTATACCTCAATGTTAATTTTGTTAATTTTGTGACGCCCATGCAGGTATCCCTTGGAGCTCCACATCGTGCACACGATGGTGGGCGTGCCACAAGAAAAGGCTCTCGAAAGAAGTCGAGGGCTGGCAGTACTGGGAATCTTTTTCAAACTTTCTAGTATAGACAATCCCGCCCTCAGCCGGTTACTAAATACCATCCCTGAGATCAACCTAAACCGAAGTACGCGCCCGATAATTTTTCTGAACTCGATTATGAATTTCCATTGAAGCCTGAACCGATGACTCTCCTTACTTAACTTACTCGAGTGAATGAAAAATTGTCATTTTTACATAAGCCAAATGAAGTAAGTTACTCTCCACAACAGATCGCACGGCGAATGTACCGAACCCGTACGCACTGTCGTCGCTGCTTCCCGACGACCTGAGCAGTTATTACCGCTACGAAGGCAGCCTCACGACGCCCGTCTGCAACGAGGTCGTCGTGTGGACCGTCTTCGAGCAGCCTCTGCCCGTCTCCAAGGCCCAGGTATCCATAGCCCCATTATCAATATTCAGCATTGTTTAAAATTGTTTGTGATGCCATTTAACTATTCGTGCAAATATCATTGAAACATTTTAACAACGACATTAGGTTGATATTAGCTGCGATCATCAGCGAATAATCCTATTTTCTGGTCGATCGACTGATGGTAATAAATGATAACATCTAAAATGATGCAAATAATATCTTACCCTGATTGAGTTAAAGATTCAGTGCATTACATTAACAATGAGATAATATATTTCAGCTGGATGCACTTCGGACTTTGAAAGACCATAACAACGAACCACTACAGGACAACTACCGCAACCCTCAGCCCCTGAATGGCCGAAAAGTAATACTTACTAGAGTCAAGCATGAAACATTCTCACAAATATCTAAAACATGATTGTAGTTATATTCACCATAACTAAGAGGCATTTATTCTAAACTTATGTGCTCAAGAAAATAACTATGGCATAATAGCACGAAATAACATTGTCACAAAATAACATTGTAGTATAATAATGCAGTGCAAGAAAATACGCTACAGCCACCAGCCTCGTACATACGTAATCATCCAGTCAACCTGCGTCTAGAGGAGGGGAGGGTTAGGACTCACGGGTCGCTATAATATGCGTAGGAGGCTTGAGTAATCTGCAAACATCAACCAACTTGTGCTAGTTTTTGATTAATGATTTATAATTCAAAAAATCAATATTTATGTTGAAATGAAAAGATTGAATAAAATAATTCCATCTTGAAGTGTCGAATGATTTTAGTTTTTCATTTATTTTTCATTTATTATTTCTTCGTCAGAATTTAATATTATCGATACATGTTCTTAACGGTAAATTTTTGCTTTTCGCAGGTGTACCGGTCATGGCCGTAGCCTGCTGGTCGTTGCAATAAACCAGACGAGCGGCTCAGAAGATGACTTGACCGATATTTACCATTCCATGCACGCGAGTTATTAAATAGGTCATTAATTGAATAGAAAATGTACAACGCAAACTATTTTGGTTTATTTCGGTTATGGAAAAATGTAAAAATTAGGCCTTGAATGATGGAAACGACGATTGCCGATATTGTGTATGCGTGTACAATTTCCGTTATTCAAGGCTGATTTTGGCTGCAAAAATGAGCTAAGTAGTCGCCGTTTACTAAAATATGTCCCAAATATTACAAATTTAATTTGAAATGAAGTTTAAAGCGAAAACTTGAACTTTATAGGCTTGACCTACAGTTGAAGGAAAAATGGTAAGCGTAAATTAATTATTTTAATTTTTTCCTGAATATGGAAATAATCAAAGACCAAATGCTATTTGCTCAAAATTCAAAAAAGAGAAACCGTTGCCTTGCAGTTTTAGTTTTAGAAGAGATATATCGAATCGTTAGAGTGGTTCTATTAAAGCAAGGGGATTAATTACTAATACTATTGAAGAGACGTTGATAGCCATACTTCCAATAAAACACGTTGTATGCAAAAGCAATAATTACTAATACTATTGAAGAGATGTTGATATAAAAACTCCTAAGAAAATAAGTTTGTATCACGTGCAAGTTAGTAGCTACTCTGTTTTGCAATTCGCAGTTGTCCGTCTCTGTGTTGTGCTCTATCTTTGCTATGTATTTTTTCGGTGTGCAACTTTGGTTTCTAGTAGAGTTTTACGAGCCTTGAGATTCATTAGAATTTTTTTAGATAATTTTTCTGTATTGACTCGTGTATTGTTTTTTTTTTTGTTTTTTTTTTTAATTCTCCTTTGTTGATGTTCGATGACAGCATTGGATCGACTGATCCAATGCATTTGGTGTCGCCTTGTATGAACTTTGCAACATTCGATGTCATTTGGATGCATTCTCAAACAATTGTCCAGGCATGGACATAATTTATTTAAATCTTCGATCACGTTATATAACTTGTTGAAACATTAATTATTAGAAATGCTGTCAAAGACGTTGACTTTGTTTCGCATTTAAAATTCATTCTGAGCAAATAAAAATAAAACCACCGGGTGTAAAAATTTTCCTAAGAAAATTTTCTTGGGTTTGATTAGAACAGAAATCCCGGCGTGAAAAAACATTGGGAAAAGAATAGAAATATTTTCGAACCAGCGGGGCACGCCTAAGAACCATCGGATTGGTCATCGTCTCTGTCGATGCGCTCTGTGATACTTTAATGGAATATTGAGACGAGAATTGTAATATTCCAGGCGGGCTTCATTTTTTACGCTC
Source organism: Hyalella azteca (assembly GCF_000764305.2). NCBI lineage: Eukaryota > Metazoa > Arthropoda > Malacostraca > Amphipoda > Hyalellidae > Hyalella > Hyalella azteca. The sequence continues at coordinate 88,950 of NW_025933374.1, forward strand.
TCAAAAATTTTGTTCTGAGTGATCTAACAAGAAATATAATTTCGCTGAGCAGGTTCGTGAATTTTCTTTTAGAATAAAAAGTTGACTAATATCCCACGATGATTCGTTATAGGGATTGTGCTCCTGATCTTATGACCTTATGACTTTATGATGAGTTCGGGACTTCCTAATCCCCGGTCACGCTGATGCGCCGCCTTCGTCGTCATCCGTCTCCGAGTCGTCGCTAGGCAGGTCACCCCGCCCTCGGGTCCCGGATGCAACGTTGGCCGTGTTTCGTATTTTTACCCTCCTTTCGGACAGCAGAAGCAAGATGCTGTTGCTTGTCACTTGCTGAGGGTAGTTTCCCATAACTGAACAATCCAGGATCTTTTTCAACCACTTGTCCAGTCGTCCCTTGAATGTTGCAAGGGTGAACTCTCCTCCTCTCAGCTCTTTTGGCAAGGCATTAAAGAGCCTCGGTCCTGCCACGGACAGTGATCCCTCACGAAGAGTCTGTACTCTGACCGATTCTCAGTTATTAAATGGGGGAATCCCACACAGTCTCCCTCTACTTTCGTAGTAATATGTCACTATTCTGGAGGTCTCACTATCAAAGTTGGGAGCCAGTCCGGTTATCATCTTCCAAGTGTACAGTATGATATACCTCTCTCTTCTCCTCTCCAGTGAGTACAGTCCCTGGTGTTTCAATCTTCCCCAGTAGTCCAGCGTCAGCTTCATACCGCTGATCCTGGACGTGAAGGTCCGCTGGACCGACTCCAGTTTCCGCACCGCGCCCACCTTGAGCGGCGCCCAAATTTGGCAGCAATACGCTAGATTGGGGAGCACGAGGGCTCTGAGGAGTGTAATCATTGGTGCTGTTTATCTCATTCGAAATGTCCGCCAGATCCATCCCATCCGTTGCCTGCTTCGCGCGACTAGTTCCTCGATGTGGGCATCGAACGTGGGTTCGGTACTCATCAACACACCGAGATCTCGAACTAGTTGCTTCTCCTCAATTTCTGTACCATCTGATGCCAAGTAGCGATGTGGCATCCCGATCTCTGTGCGGACTCTGTATATCATTACTTCGAACTTGGTGCCGCTGAACTGCATATTGTTCACTAGGGCCCAATCGCAGATTAACGATAGGTCATCCTGCAAACTCTCGCAGTCTAGTTAATCTGTGATCTTCATCAGCACTCTCGTATCGTCCGCAAATGACGATGTAGATGCGTGGGTGAGTTCCGAGTCAATATCTGCAATGTGGATGAGAAAGAGGATCGGTCCAAGCACTGAGCCTTGCGGAACTTCGCTTTTCACCTTCGCTTCTCTCGATTTCGAGTTTCCAATTGCGGCAGCTTGCACTCTATCTGTAAGGGAGCTGTGGATCCACCTCAACAGGCTTCCTCCTACCCCCAACAGCCTCAGCATTCTAAAGAGCACCCCATTGTCAGCTTTTTCAAAAGCTTTAGCAAAGTCTAGGTAAACCACGTCCACGCCAGCTTCCTCATCCAGCTGAGCCACCATGGGCGGTGATGGTCCTCCAGTAACTGTGACAAACAGGAACGGTTACGCCGGAAACCATGTTGTCCGTTATTATACAGGTCAGCCTCTTCCATATACTGGACAAGCCTCCTGTCCACTACATTCTCGAAAACCTTGATCACATGTGAGGTCAAGGTCACAGGTCTGTAATTTTGGGGTCTGTCCCCCGGACCTCCTTTATGGATTGGCGTTATCAGTCCCACTTTGAGACCCTCAGGAATAATTCCCTCCGTCATCGAGGCTTTCCAGAGCATTGTGATCGGAGCCTTCACATGCGTCTGGCTAACTAACTGAAATTTAGAAGCATAAGAAAGGCGAATAATATCGAAAAGATAGAAATATTTGCAGATATCATGGAAAATTATTAAAAAAAAAAAACACTTTTATTTCAAGGACATAACTTGCATTCACATTCCCATAACGGTAATTCGAACGATAACCTCTGCCATTCATGGTTCAATTTGTACAACTTGCAAATTCTAAATCATTAAATGAAGGGTATAAATAATAATAGTAGTAAAGAATCACATTTTTGCTGAAAAACTTTCAAGAATTTGACCGACAATGGTAATAGAAAAATGAGCCTCATTATATGTGTGAGTGTTCCATGCGTACTGTCCATGCCAGTTCTAAAGGCTCCTATCTAAAATCAATGCACATGAATATCGACCAAAGAAATATTTTGTCATCTGAAAAAACCTAAAGTCAACGCTTATCAATTCACATTAAAACAAAAATGAAGTATATTTATATGTTTTGCATGGTAAATTGTTCACAGCGAATAAAGATAAAAATTAACTTTTTCCTTTTGTAGAATCTTTCGTAGTTACGAGGGATTTTGAAAACGCGACTTCTTATTACTTTCATATTAAAATCGGTTTCTGAAACAAAACGGATAAAATTAGAATAAACTAGTATTGCACATATGATAATTAAGCTGAGTAAAACATTTTATTTCGACCATAAGCACATCAAGACGTAAAATCACGTAAATACAAGAACACAAGTCGTCAGTAAAACACGTACCAAATATTTCCCTCGACCAGGTAAATCGAGAGCCCGCATCGAACTGAATCCTATCCGTAAATTAAAATCGACTATGGTTCTGCTGCGCACGATACACACGCACCAGGCGGACAATATTTTTCAAGGAACCTAATATTTAATACCTTTAATTCATGAACTTAATTTTGAATACGAATTCGGCGTGATGTTCTCAACTAAATCAGAAAACAATACGAGGTGACATGATAAACTTCGAAAATTTCACGATAACAATTTCATAACATAGCGATATCGGAGCTAAAAAGTAGGCCTGATGTGGTCTGTCGCAGATTCTTGTACTTTTCGTGACTTGTTCACATAAAATCCAAAAGCATGTCATTTGACCAGATTTTTTTCATGACAAAGGATAGTTTGAAATAGCTACTAGACTTCCACCGGGTTCGCTATGGTGCTGGGCATTTCATGTCTGATCATATATTTTTCCATAGCTTAATCTAGTCTGTTCTTGAACGCGTTCATACTCAGAGCGCCATCGATGTAATCGGAGAATCGGGGAGGCTGTTCCATATGTCGGTGATTCGAAGCGAGAAGAAATGTTGTCGCGTGGAGAAGTGGCAGCGCAGTTTTTTTTAGTTTATAGCCGTGGCCCCTGGTGTTGGTTCTTGTTTCAAATACTGATATTCCTTCTGGGACCTTGTATAAACCATGAGTATACTTGTATACTTCAATGAGGTCCCCACGCAGACGTCGAAAACAGAGGCTTGGAAGCTTCATAATCACATAGTAATTTTTCCACTTAATACAATTTTATATTTTAGAAAAAAAATACTCCATGAGTTTTCAACATAAAGTATCTACAGCGCAACATGGCACGGAATTTCCCCCATTACATTCGCAACATTAGTTCATAAGCCAAAATTATGCTGAAATGTCACTTTTAACAACACTTCTCTTTAACTTCACTTCTTGTTGTTTGTTTGTCTGCTACAAATCTTATAATCGATATTTAACACACTTCTACATGTCAAATCGATCTGAAATTTGGCATACTTGCACAAAGTTGGAGACAATGCATGAATCAATTGACAGAATAAAAAATTTTGAGAATTAAAAATGTTTTTTTCAATATTAAAAAAATTACAAATAATTTTGTCAGCCACAAATATCATTATCGATATTTGATACACTTCTACCTGTAAAATCGATCTGAAATTTTGCACACTTGCGTAAAGTCGGAGACAATGCATGAATCAATTGACAAAATTAATAATTTTATGAATTAAAAAAATATCAGTAAAAAAATATAAAATTATTTCGTCTGCTACAAATCTTATAATCCATATATGACACAATTTATCCTGTCCAACCGATCTGAAATTTTGCACAATTGCATAAAGTCAGGGACAATGCATGAATCAGTTGACAGAATAAATAATTTTGATAATTTACAAAATTTCGATATCTTAAAAAAATTAAAAAATAATTTTTTTCAATATTTGATAACAAAAAATTTTGAAAAATAATTTTTTTCGATATTTGAAAAAATTAAATTAGAAATTCACTGTACATGTGTAACATCCAAGACACTGGATTGTTCAGAAGTGTTGTCTTTAAAAAGTAATTTTTAAACGCATATTATTATAACTGTGCACATGCACTGCACATAAATCCACACTCGTGGTGTAAACTTTTACGATCAAAGACAAAATTTGGTTGTGAATTTATAAGTTTCCTCAGAAAAAACTTAAAACGACTGACTTACTATTCGTAGTCTCAAGAAATCAATACTCGGCTTGATTAAAATCGGTTCTGTTTGAGCGTCAATCTTGCTTGAAATTGCTGCTAGTGCTACAATGTAAACATTCCGTTATATGGTATGAAAACAGTTTTTGGCTATTTACCCACAGTTTGTCCGAAACTATTATGCAAGGAATCTTCCTGTAAGAGTTTTCAGGGGTAGCCAACCCATGTGTTCCGTTCAGAACGCATTCCCTCACCAAGCTAAAAATTCAGTTCTTACTCTTCATAACCTAATGCACACCCCGCAACACCAGCACACGGGCGCGTCGTGTAGTGGAGGGAGTTACACACCCCGCAACACCAGCACACGGGCGCGCCGTGTAATGGAGGAAGGCGTGCACACCCCGCAACACCAGCACACGGGCGCGTCGTGTAGTGGAGGGAGGCGTGCACACCCCGCAACACTAGCACACGAGCGCGTCGTGTAGTGGAGGGAGTTACACACCCCGCAACACCAGCACACGAGCGCGTCGTGTAGTGGAGGGAGGCGTGCACACCCCGCAACACTAGCACACGAGCGCGTCGTGTAGTGGAGGGAGTTACACACCCCGCAACACTAGCACACGGGCGCGTCGTGTAGTGGAGGGAGGCGTCCACACCCCGCAACACCAGCACACGGGCGCGTCGTGTAGTGGAGGGAGGTGCAGGATAATATCAAAACCTGTCATGTTTTCGAACCTCGCTGCCAGTGCCCTGGGCTTATAAACGGGAAACAGCATTAACGATCAATTATTGAAGCCTAATAAACATTATTTTCTGCTTATATATAGTGATATCAGCACATGGTAAACAAGATGCTATTAATTACGATGGTATAGGAGAGAAATTGAATGTCTACGTCGGATCATTTTAGCTATCGCGATGTGTGATGAGAAATCTAACTTAGACGAGCTGGGCTCAATTTAGACTTCAATAACATTATCTTCAACGCTCCCATGAAATATGTTTGCATACAAATTTATAACGCACGAGAATCCAGTTACGGAACAAACAACATCAGGGTTTGTCCCGTGCAATTTATTTCAGTCTAACTTGACCAAGATTTGAGAGCAGATGAAGTGTCTGTGCACATCACCAATGCTGAAAAAAGTATTTTAGCCGCTTTTGTAAACACTCTATTAGAGAAAAATATGTGTTTGGGAGATATTCTTTCAAAGAGTATAAATTTTCTATCCCCAAATTCAAGAATAGGCTCGAAAAATAAAAATAACGATTCCAAGCGAGCGATGTTTTCAATAGAACTGAATAATTCAGCATGGCTTTTAGTGCGACATTGATAGTCAGGTTTGTTTTTTATTTATCGCTGACGAAATGCAAGTATCTATTCATTTAAGTGATTCACATCATTCGGGAGATAATGTAAATTTAGTAAAGTCTTGGAATAAAAATATAAAAAACATTCTTAAATGTGAATTATATCATTCAATTCAGAAAGAAATAAACGATTCCTGAATTAAAACTATCAGATCGCAAATGAGACACGACAAGGAAAGTAAGTACCGGTAATCCTATGGCTTTAATGAAAACAAATTATAAATATAGAACACTCCAGCAATAACTTCGCGGAAATCTGTTCTCATCAGTGTTAAAAGAGTCGAAACATATTTTCAATTAAAAAGATGTGCTAGTAAGTCCATTTATTGTAGAACGGTCCGAATAATTTAGATAATTTGGATGGCCGGGCAAAAAAAATCAACTTCTCGTAAAAGTTCAAGGATGACATCAATCATGGAGTTATAAGAAACTTGCAGCGGGCGCAAAACAACAGCGTTTAACGGTGCTCAAAAGTTTCATCATTAATAATATGAGGCAGAAAGTCATTCCTGAAACCAGGAACAATCTATAACTCGCGGATGACCGCACTTCCATTCACTCGAGCCAGGTCTCGACTGAAGAAATAATGTTCTAGACAGCCTATATAGGGGAATTTTTGTCACATTATGGCAGCGAAATTAAGCGTAAAATACTGCAGTCGCGCCAAAAATTATGTAGGGAACCAGAGAAGAAAAACATTCTCCATGAGGATAAATCCTTTTTTTCTAAGTCTCATAAATCTTAATCTTTTATAAGCGTCGTATGAGGAACAATAATGAGACCACGACACACGAAATACAGGGAAGCGTGACTGATGTAGTGCCGCTGCTGGCTGGACGCCATCGCATTTTCGCCTCTTTACACGAGACAAAATACAAAACAAACTGGATTGAATTAGTTTTAGGGTAGAGTTAGTTTCAAGTTTTAAGTTTTATTGAAAGAATCAAGTTTTATGCTAATTTCTTCCTTGATAAGACAAAATAAGAAGAAATTTAAACAATAGCTAAGCTATATCGAGAAAACGAGGTCGCCTAAAACTAAAACCGCAATCGCACTCAAAAGAAAATCATCAAGCTAGAAACAGCTCGATTGTATAGGTTTTCGTTGCATAACTCTGACATTGGTCACTGATTTTGAACCAAAAATGTTGACAATATTTATTATGGAAAATTTCATCTTAGCGCTTGAGATTTAAAACTTATTCACAGCAGAGCAGTTGAAATTGTGCTTTCCAGAAATATCCGGAACCCATATTAAGAAGCAAACTAATTGGAGAATCAATACACCAACGCTGGCCTTTACTAAACTTATGCTGCTCTACCAAGGCACTGTAATTTTATAGTCTTCGTTCAGTCCCAAAACAAACTCGCAATGATCCTACGCCATATAGTCAAACCCAGCGATAGGATCGTGTCAGACACGATATGTCTGTCCTGATCGCGATACAGCCTAGGCCAGTCGTCTAAATTTGGTGCGGACAGGCAGTCTGTCCGCACTAGCGGTTACCGGCTTTCGATCTGGAGATCGTCTATCAAAGTACGACAAGCGAAGCCGTAGAATGACCTGCTCTGCATTCAGGACGGGACCTCGAGATCGAGATGCCAGTCGTATTCCGAGCAATGTGGTCATGCTCATAGACATATTTATCGATTCTTTGAACATAGATTGTGGGATTCAGTGAGATTGCAACACGGCAGGTGCTGTTCCATTGCTTCCTTCTACGTTCATTCCAAGGTTAAGGTTTATTCTTACAACCGATAGCGACGGAATGAAATTCGAAGTCAGATATTCTCAGGAATTCGATGAGATTCGGTAGCCTGGACGATTGAGCAACAAATACAAGTACAATATTATTGTGGTTTGCAGACGTGAGGTCTTTATAGGATATCGAATGCTACGTCAGAAATGAAATTCGCTGGGAAAATTATGCGTCGAAATTAACTGCCGATCGAGTGTTGTGGCATCCCATGAAAATTTATCGAAATGAGAGCGAGAATAAAAAAAAAAAGAATAGAACCAATAAAATTTGACGGGAGGAATTTTTATAGGGAAAATAGGACGGGAGGAAAATTTATACATAATAATCAAAAATGGAATATCAGATACGAAAGTTACGCATAACATCACATTAAAAAATATAAGCCGAGTAACAGGACATGTCGCTAGTTAGTCTACATAGAAGGACCTACTGATAAAGTCCCAAAAAGTGGCAAACAATTCCTACGAATCTTTGATAAGAAATCGACAGTTCGAAGCTCCCGCTGACCTTGCCTCGGTAACTCGAGCACACCCGAGGCTGCGTCATATTCCGTCGCAGGAGCAAAGCGCCCTTGCCGCCGGATTGTGAAGATTGCGAGAGCAATATTTATAGCTTGGCTCTGCGGTGTTCCATCGGTGAGATAAGAGCGATCGAGTCCCTAGAAATATTTGCGGAGTTTTATCTCGTCCTGTCAGAAGCTAGACCCTCGTGTCACCTTTCCCCTAACCATCGCGCGTGATAGTTTGTGAAAAGATGGTGTGCGAGACGAGGGTTCAACCAGACACAGAATAAAGAGCGTCCTTGTGAGACAGGATTCAGAGTGGGGCACGAGTGCACACTCATTTTGGAGCTGGTGAAAGTTTTAAACGGAAGCAAATTGTTCCTAAAATGTATCAATCAGTAACATTTTCTCCAAACTAAGACTTGCATTTTCGCTCGTACATAAATTTATTTTAACTTGAAAATTTCGCAGTTAAGTGCAAAGTTTAGGAGCAAAAATAAACAATTTACATGTAATGTAGGAAGAAAGTTGTCTGGGCTTTAAAATCAATTCGCTCTTGAGACTGAATTCAACTGACAAAAGTCGAAATTTCACGATGCGCGAAGGCCAATAATAGCAGTTTTTAATAATAACAAGAAAATTGCGGAAGCTTATTTTCCAGTAATAAATAAAATATTTTCAACACCAATGAAATTTTCTTCACCTAACCACATCGGGTCTCCCACCTATTTAGGACAATTTTGTATGAAGAAATTTTGTATCTTTAGAAGAGCAAACCCACCGAGCTTTCATTGGAAATAATGGGTGAAATAAATTTGATATATCACTACAATGCGGTACATTAGCGGCAAGCGAACATTCGCGTGAAAATTGCCACCATATCTGGTATAAATAAAGCGCGGGATAATTAACATTACTTTTATTTGCAGAAAGACTATAAGGCTACACAGCAATAAATCAAGGCCTAATGGGTATCGTCTACAAGAACAATGTGAAAAATTGACTGCAATTATCTCATATTTCCCGGTTATTTAACAAAGAATTAGCCAGATTAATGAGTTGAATAGTGTAATAATAACAGAGACAGTTTCATTTCCTCCATCAGCGAAAGACTCTTTCATCGCTCGAGACAAATGACGATTAGAATTTAGAAGAGCTCACGTCAAGCTGCCAGCGTCAGTCCGGACTCGCAAGTAACGTCCTGAACTCGCGTAAAAAGCACCGACTGGCCCAGACAGCACACGCCGATGGAACAATTTGTTCCGTGGATAAATCAAGCCGGAACTCATTTTGTCGAGCATTGGCTAGCTAAAATTTGCGGTCTGAGGGCGGATCGCACAGAACGAGATTGATTTCGGGTATAAAATAGGCTAAAATGTGATGGTGTGCTTCTTGAGTGCAGAAGAGTGTTTTTCGTTTCGCCATGCTTACCGTCACAGATGCAAAAGAAATGGGACTACACGAGGACGAAGGAAGCAATATCGTTGGAGAAATCTTTTCGCATAGACAAAATAAGTTGGAACAAAGGAACGCAATTGATGATATGCATCCCTTGAATACAAACTAGAAATGTTGGGTTTATTGGCATATGAAAGATCAAAGTCGCGGCATCCATTATCATTAATAAAATATCCTCCGGGGTTCCAATGTGAATAGAAACTGGAGCGATCAGTCCTGTATTCCGAGTATATCCACACCAGCAATTTAATTCATTTCAATATTGATCATTTTTACGTTGCTCATTTTTATATTGATCTCATCTATGTTGTTCATGTCTACGTAGCTCGTTTCTATATTATCTATCTTTATCGTTTCTATGTTGGTCATATCTATGTTGAACACATCTGTATTGATCATATGTGTTATCTGGATCATACAAATGTTCATTTTCTGTATATCGTTTCCATAAAGATCATTTCTATGTATTTCATTTCCATGTATTTCATTTCCATGTAGATCACAGCCCCAGGGATCACCGCAAGCTCACACAACTTCCGTCCAGCGTGATGTAACACTGCACTCTGATTCTCATCAACTTATTGGGGATAAGGACACACATGAACAAATAGTAAAATCGGTGGCAAGCCACTCCAATGAACAGAAAAACCCCGACTTTCAATCGCATTAAAGTGCATGGGATTAGCAGGTAATGTTATAATTGCGGGCACGATAATTGGATTGATTATCATCAGCGTAAGTGCATCTGCGCGATCGCTGTCAGGACAGGCGCCAGATGGGAACAACACAAACAATCCAGGAGATTACGATTGTGGGGTTGAAAATTTAATACGATCAGGTATGTAAGATTAATGAGAGCCTTTGTGATGACGGTTGACAGAGCGCAGTTACTCGAGTTCAACCTATGACGAATTTTTAATTATAAGGAGTAAATGGATTTTTAAAAACAATTATAGTGGTATCAGTAAAATGAAGTGAAATTTTCATTTTTAACGCAATAAAAGGTACTCGTATATGCATCAGTTGCAAATAGTTTAGATAGCTAAAGAACTGCCAATTCTCCGAGCATCGATAGTAATTAATAACTTTGAAACCTCGATTTAGTAAAATTGCCAAGATTTCGAATGTAACTTTAAAATTTCGTTTTCCTATTTCGCATCAATTAAGCATCATCGATTCATGGAGATCATCAAATGATCCCTTTTTGCAGATATACCAGTGACTTAGAAACAACCTATGCTTTCTGTGCTCTGTTCACTAATATAATTGACAATCAATGAGATCCATTAAACAATCCAATACATCAAAGGTATCGCAATTCCGCTCGCAATTTCCGTTTTCTAAAATGCAACTCAATGCTATCGATACGTGTGCTCAAAATAGTTCCAACGAACAAAAGGAAACACGAAGTCACTTTAGTCATCAATAAATCATATTGATAAGATCAAAATCATTAGGTATCATACAAGATGTTGAACATTTTTTATTAATTCCAGATATACTTGAAACAAATTATATGTGAAATTACCTGTTTTTTCTGAATAGGACGAGCTAGTAAAAATCTTAGAGTTTTCAACCCTTCCCTGACGAAATATATGAAATAAAAACTCGTGATGAAGATTCCACAACGCATTCACACTTACCTAATAAGTCCAACTCGTAAGTCATTTTAAGACATAGTCGATGCAGTAGTTGTTGCTCGGTCCTATCAACGTACTAGCTTGGCAGCTGATCATGACAGTTGCGGGGTTGGATGTTCCTCGAGAATTCAAGCAGTCATTTCTATAAGCTCTTGATTATGTTTCTCCTAAGCAGGCGAACGACCGCTGGCGTTGCACGACGGAGAACGCTACTGGCACTACCCTCCACCTCGACGTTTTGGACGTGACTGAGTGGTAGGCTCGAGAATTTTGCTTTCCGGCTCCTCCTCCAAATTATTCAGAAATTGGCCCAGCACATGACAATTACCACAAATCTTGAACTTTTTTCAGTCACAAAACAAATATAAAAGCATAACTTTAATTTCAGTTACCATTCATTATTTCTAAAGCTTCGCAAAGGCTCAAAGAATTGCAGTGGAGTAGGTAACAAATATTTTATACTGATCTTCCCAGAAACTTAAGTTAAGTGAATAAACATTAGTGGTTTTTCCGAACTGCACGATAATTTATCCGCATTTAAATAAATCAAATAATATAAATCATTTTTTAAATTTGATAAGAAATGTGACCAAGATTTCAGAGAGAAATACGTAGGGGCTTCAAAAAGTTTGGGAAAATAAACATAACTAAACATTCTATGGAAATAAAATGATGCCGACGCACCATAACTCTCCTGTATCGAGGCCAGTTTAAACATCAAATTCGTGGTGAGGCTTAGGTGGAAGAATCGATAAATTATTGACCCTCTGGAACAAGTTTATGGTGACAGTTCTTCAAATAAATCAGTAACCTACAAATGGATTAGTCGTCCCAGAAGCGAAAGAAATGAGACTAAACTGTAGATGACCCCTGCAGAGACCGGCCACGCACATCAGAAAATTCTAGTCACTAGAGACGAAAACATTGATGCTGTTCGTGATCCCATAGAAAAAGATAGGCGAATGCTTACCGAATCAGTAGCAGAGTCACTCAACATCTCCGTGGGTTGCTAACAAACAATTCTGTTGGGCAGTTTGTTACTGAGCAGGCTTTCCGTTCGATAGGATCCGACTTCCGAGGCTGTTGCGCCCAGAACAGGAGGAATCAAGGACAAAGCTTTCCATGGGAATTTTGAACAAGTGGATTGAGAACCCTAATTTTTTTTCTTTCGCTGATTGTGACCGGGGATGAATCATCGATTCCGAGGACAAAACTCAATCGGAGCAGTATATCTTCAGGGGTGGAAGTGGACCCATTAAAGAAAAATATGTGCGTTCAAGAGGGAAGGTTATATGGGATGCAGTGGGGATCTTTTTAGTTGACTTCTTGAAAACAATAAATATATTTCACTTTTTTATTATGAAGAGATTTTGATGAAATTTTCTAATAAAATCGCCGAAAAACACATTGGCAAGCAGCATCGGCGCGCACCCTTCCACAACGACAATGCACTCGCACATGACGCTCGGCAGACAGAGGCTGTGCTACGCGAATTTCGATGAAAAATCATTCGTCATTCACCTTATTGGACTGACTTGCCTCATCTGACTTCCCTTTGTTTCCAAACCTGGAAAAATCACTGAAAGGTATCCAATTTCAATCAATTGAAGCAGCAAAATGAGCTGCCAAAACATTTTCAAATCGCATGACTAAATTTTACACAGAGAGACTTAAAAGCTCGTATCAGCGTTCACAGAAATGTGTTGACCTAGATGAGCAAATGTATAAAAAAAATTATGACGTTCATCTTTTTTTTCAAACTGTTGTTTTTCCATTAACTTTTTGAACTGCCCTCATATAGCTACGCATCATAGATTCAAGTCTTAAGACAATCGCGGCTACTGTCCAATAAAAGTCATCGACTTTTCCGCGAATTGACGGTGTGACGGTGTACCAATTAACTTTTGGTTTTCTTGAATGTCTCTGCCCGCTCTTCCATGGTTACAATTTTCTCAAAACCTCCATGCGGTTGACGCCAATCGATCGTCTTTTCTTGGCCTAATTGCTACAAGGCGACGACGCGATGAAGCCAATATCGGAATTCGATTTTCAAGTTCGTTTAGAACTAACAAGCCAACGTTTAGATGGATCAAACACAATAGGGTGCAATGACGCTTGTTCATCCTGTCGTGACGATCTTTTGAGTAATCGGTCCTTTTGGATGGAATTTGAATTCATAAAAAACAGCGTTGGAACACATCCATGCGACAACATTTCTTCTCGCTTCGAGTCACCGACATGTGGAACAGCCTCCCTGATAGCATCGTTGAAGCTCCGAGTATGAACATCTTCAAAAACAGACTAGACGAAGCTATGCAGGAGCATATGTTCAATCTTAAAATGCCTTGCAAATTACGGAGCAGGCAATAAGTCCAGCAGCTATCTCAATCAATCGTCAGTTATGGAAAGATCAGGTTCCAAAGGCCGGATCCCTTGTGAATCAAGTCACGAAAAGTTCAAGAATCGGCAACAGGCCATGGGCCTATGTCTTCAACGCCGACACTTCTATTCTATTCTATTCTATTCATTGAAGCTTACAGAGCGTTGTTAAAAAAATTTATCATATTTCATAACTCATAATAAAGATAAAGGAACATTTTCCGTCGAGTTACTCGAAATTAGATGCATTTCGATTATTGAATCTTATTTTGGATTTGGATCTACTACTGTGTACATATGTATGCTTCCACTCCTGCACGCGATGTTGTCTGCTCTAAAATGCTGATTTTAACGCTTCATCATTTCATGACATTTAACAAACAGGATAGTGAGACCGCATCTACTGTGGCGCAAGCAGTAAACGCGTCAGTGACACTCATTAAATTCTCTTGCATGATGCGTCGGATACTTGTTTGGGAGGAAGTGTAATGAATATTACCCACTAAGCCTGAGAAAATCTAAATCTTTGTTTCTGCTCTGCATCAGCTGAACTAAATGCTATAATTCTGAGGCCCATCATGTTGGCCTAAAAAAACACGGTGCTCGGGTCATAGCTAAATTGTTCAGCATTTTGAGGTTACTGTGAAAATAAGGATTTTGGCTTGTGCAGAAGTGCGTTTTGAGAGCTGTTTTTTAGAGCCAGTGTCACAATTTATTCACGCACTCCAATGTTACATTTGATACTCCTGCTGCTGCAAACTTTGAAGTTCATCCAACCGGACCAGGTCACCGGAAAGGTATTTTACTTAAGCATGGCAGAGCAAACATGGCAAGGACTTGACCAATAAGAGCCAAGCCCCCGTGGTGAGGCGATCATCTCCTGCCTCAGCCAGACCAGGACTGCAGCTACCATCTGGTCGTTTCGAAAGGATCGAAGGTCAAGACATTTTCAAAGCTATAATTTCCATTGGGCTTCGCTTCACAATAGTTTTTTCATGATCGCTTCGATATATCACCTTGAAGTTTATCTAAACTGGCCCCATACACCATTGAGTCCAACTCACGAGTCTTACTCGGCTAACCTCAAACCCCAAATATGGCGCCGAAAGAGCCATGGCTTTCAGCCTTCCACTGCTTGCTGTGGAGTCATGGCGACTCCAAACTATTCATAGCCCTGACTTTCTAACCAAGTTTATTGAAGAGTACAGCAATTTGGCGTGCTTGTGGAAAATCTGTAGCTCAGAATATTCAAACAACAAATACAGGGTACGCCATATGTATGGCAACGGATGTTTGCCATATAAAATAAATTTGTTTCTAGGAGACTTTTCTTTTATAATGTAGCTTAATATCATCTATTAATACATCTATTTTATATTGCAGAAGTCTAAGGTGTCTAAATTTACCATTACTTAAGGCAGTACATAGAAATGCAATTGCAACCCTTCATGAAAAGGGCGAGAGTAATTCAGTCAGTGCAAAAAAGCTCCAAATTCGTCGTGAAATTATGTGGAAGATGGTAAAAATATTCAAGGAAACTGGTGAAACATGCAATTGACCTGGTCAAGGAAGGAAACGAAGTGTCCGCACAAAACATTTGGTCAAAAACACGAGGGAGAAGTTGAGGAGAAACCCTCGTCGCTCAGCTGCAAAATTGGCTGCAAAAGCAGGAGTCAGTCAGACATCAATGCGTAGAGTCCTCAAAGATGACCTCAAAACCTTTCCTTACAAGATGCAAACAAGGCATAAACTAACAGACCGCCATGAACGAATGAGGCTCGAAAGATGCCAGCACATTCTGGGAATCATTGAGGATGGCACACTGCCCAACTTGGTGTTCAGTGACGAGAAAAAATTTGAAATTGAACAAAGCGTTAACCGACAAAATGACAGACAGAGTTTGGAGTCGGGATGGATCTGTGGCAACCAGAACTGCAACACGACGTCAAAATCCCATGTCCGTGATGGTTTGGGCCGCGGTAACCGCCGCTGGGAGGTCCCCACTCGTTTTTGTCCCCTCAGGAGTGAAATTGAACAGTCAGCGATACATTTCGGACATTTTGGAAGCTGTGTTGTTACCTTGGGCCCGTAAACACTTCAACGGCTCACCATGGAGTTTTCAACAAGACTCTGCCCCCATCATCTGGCTCAAACATGCTCCAAAACTGGATTAGGGGCACATCCCATTGTTCATTAGCAAAAATGAATGGCCCTCAAGATGCCCTGATTTGAATCAGCTCGACTTTTCTGTGTGGGCTATTTTAGAGAGTAGGGCCTGTAGAACACCTCATGATTCTTTGGATAGTTTGAAGTCTAAATTGACACGAGAATGGGACTTGATCCCTCAAGAAATGCTGCGTGTCTCCTGTGAAGCTTTCCCGCGTAAATTGGAGGCCGTCATTAAAAATAAGGGTGGTCATATTGAATAAATATGTCTGAAAATTGTTTAGATAAGTCTTGGCTACTAGCTCATCCAATAAAAAAACAATGCACTTGTTCGTTTCATTGGGAAATTACAAAAAACATGCGTTTCCATAAATATGGCGGACCCTGTAGATAAAGCAAAGGAATATATATTCGAATTACACGAGAAAAAGTTCCCAATGCAGACCTTAACTTTGTAAAGAAAATAAATAATCCTTAGTTTTGATAGTCGTTTTGATTTTCGTTGCGTATGAAATTTAGTAAATTCATATCAACTGAATCTTTGTCGATTGACTAGCCATTCTTTTGACCACATAGATATTTTCCTCTGTTGCTTTTTCACTGTCCCGAGCTCATTCGACACGACGGTATGTATGGCCACGATGGCAGCAGCTGCAACATAACTCGTCAGACTCATCTTCACGACTGAGAGTTGCGAGCAAGTACGTATGGTGAAACATCGCCGAATCCGATTCGTTGGTCAGAATCAGCTAGCCAGACTCGTGAGTCAGTAACGCTAGTGTATGGGGGCGCATAAGTAATTGATTGATATTCCGCAGTTCTAACACCCAGCCGTTGCACCTCCCTAGAGGTCCCGAGTGAAAAATATTTAGTATGTGATAAATATTTTGCTTTTGCTTGTTTTTAGCAAAGAATGGAACATTTTTAGGCACACAGCAAAGTGAAAATGATGGAAGTGCTTATTTTGGTGCTTCTTTACATGCACATCTGAAAAGCACAACTTATACGCAGTCAGATACTATGGCCACGTAACAACCTCTCAATGGTAATGGCTTCCACTGCATTGATTTCGAAAGAATGGTCATATAGGCGATAGATAACGATATAAGGATCATTAAGGAAACAGTTGTAGATAATATATACATTTGGTTTCACAATTACAATTTTCAAACAAGCATATTTCAAAGATATGTACAAGTTCGTATGTTATATAAAAATACATTATAGAATGCAACTTCAGTTCATGCTTTCCACACCTCAAGCATCATCTTCACTATATCGTGCACGAGGTTCCATCACTTCTAGTTTGTTCTCATTATTATTATTATCATAGGTAAACTAAAGGATTATTACACTCTATTGCAGCGCAAAATGTCATGAGAAAACTATACAAAATATAACTTAGAAGGGGACGCTCGTGGCCCAAAATTTTCGACGGCTTCAATAACTGAAGAGAAACACGAAAACATTCACCAACCACAGACATTAAAATGCATTCAAGAGTTCTGTAGATCATCGCTTCCGCCACCATTTTAAACATATACATCTTAGATAATAACGAGAAATTATAATAACCTCCCTTCCTTAGCTAAGCAACAAATAAATTACATCAAATAACCATATTGAACCGTTCTTAGGAACGTACATCATGACGTTACGAGTTAACGTACACAACGTTCATTATAAGCAATATCGTGTAGCACGAGTGAGGTCACTGAGAAACAAAAGGCACTGGCTAAATTATAATGTACTGGGATACAAGCAGGCAGTTATTTCCTAGTGCCAAGTGCCTCAAATTACGAAATATTACAAGACACAACTTTTCACTCGATCGTTAAAATATGGGAATTAAAGTCAAGCTTCAAGTGTTGGAATTCATTAGGAGTTGTGAACGAGATAAAGAAAGTAGCCTAAGTAATGTTTTCACTGCACGCTAGCATTGAAGTTATTCTATCATAAAATACCTCCGAGAATGAAGCATAAAAGCTTAGTCACAATGAAAGAGCTAGAAACACAAGTGAAATACGAAAAGCCAGGAGTCATTGCCGTTATTGGAGCGTCAATACTTCGATTGTTTTTCATTAAAAGATAAATTGTACGACGAGAAACAATAATAAATGACTATTCAAAGATCTTGAAACACTAGGAAGTAAATGCGTGTTTCATGAGCCACGCGTCAATACCGCGTACGCGAGAAAAAAGTTCAGGCAGTTTAAACCCCCATGCCAATAAACGAAGTTTGTGATCCGGGAGTTCAAAATATAGAGAAGTTGATTATCATTAATAAGGTACGAGCACTTTGAAAGCAATAATTTGGAATAGACTCCGCATAATTTGGGAGTCGACAGGAACATAAGGAAAAATATCTCTAAATATCCACGCATACAGATAAAAACTAATAAAGAACACTTTAGAAAAAAATAGGAAATAATAAACCGTCAATCATCTAAAATTCATTAAATAATTTAGAAAAAACGGATACTTTGAGCGATTACTAGAATAATCGTTCATACTCTAGCCCCTCCCGCTACCTCAACATCTTCTGTCCATAGGACCCAATACTTATGTGTTGTATCCCCAAATAATCACGATAATTAAATACACTAACGAGACACAACAAATTCCATGCATTAGTCTCGCTACCAGCAAATATTGTAGCTCATTTATCAGGTGATAAAACAACTCCCATAGCAAGGTGATTCTTTGAGAACCAAACGGTCCTTGTGTAGATTTAAATTACAATATGAATGAAAAAATATATACTATGGTAATTGTGTTCAGAGATTTGACTCGCTTATCAGTGAGGAACGAAAAGTGGTTGAATGAATAAATTCCAAACAAGCAACGGTGGTCCGAGGTTCTACTGAGAATGAAGCTGCAGAAGATAGGAAAAAGTCTCTAATTAACAAATTCATAGAACATAATAATTCATCAGATTCTAAAAAAATGAGATTTTGAAAACCATCTACACTGATATGAGACAATAAGCGTTAGGAATAACAAGTAACAAATACGATGAGTGATAGTAATGAACGAAATTAGCAGAACGATAATGAAGTATTCTGTTGGAAATAAGTCGAGCAATCGTTGTCAGGTACATGAGCGCCGTCATAACCAGCATGTAACGCTATAATTTTAGTCCACATTACATTTTTCTCGTAAGACAATAAGAAACTAAGTTGTATGTGAGAAAAATCTTTTATTAATTAGAAAAAAAAGTAGCACGGAAAGGATTAGGGGTAAAGGCGTAAATTTCAGCAAGTCCAACGATTTTTAGAGCTTCCATTAATCATACATTAACAGGAACAATACGGGAGCAATGAAGACCTAACATAATGACGAAAATATGCCATCAGTTCATAATAAAAGCCCAATGAGTTCATCAGGAAAATGATCGGCTGTCTTGGTTCAACTGTAGGCTAACTGATAGAGCACGGATGCCATAATGTTTTCCCAATGCGTACATAATTAAAACAGCGTATCGATGCAGCCTCCATAATCATAAAAAAACGAAGTCAAACATAGCAATGAAAATTGAGAATAGTTCAGAGTTTTTTCATGCAAATCTACTAAAACTTCAATGATAACAATATCCGTCTAGGTAATTATTCTGCTAATTACGTACATATGTTGAAGGTGATTCCAATGATACAGTAAATTGCTTGTTCCTGTAATTGTAATGCACCGGTTATCTCTGGGCGGTTAGAATACAATACGTGATTTAAAAATAAGCAAGAATATCGTGTAATGATCCATGGAAAAAACTTTCAAGTTACTGACAGCGGAGAAAATCGTATGAAGCCTTCAGGCAAATAAAACAGTAAGTGACACATGAAGGTATAAAATATCTACTTTTACTAACAAAGGAGCCGGAACAAATGTCTGTATTCATTGCAGTTCAGGTTGAAATGTCATGCGCATATTTATCACTTCCATGTTCGCACAACCTCACGAGAAAACTTCATAACATTTTCACCAATCCAATTGATATAATAGCAAAATTATTTGCAGCGTGTAAAGAAGGACCTGTTGACTACGATTGAAAATTAAATTCAAACAAAAGCTATAGAGTAGCAAAATTTGCCTCGCAATTAAGAATCATACTTGCATTAGATGGAATCCTTAATTGTATAATCCGATAACAAATCTAAAAGGGGGCATCTTTCACAGAGAAGCGCCATTTTTCCATAATGACATGCATGTATATAAAAAATCGCGAAGTATTTTTAGATAATGAATATACAGAAGATGAACTTCAACTTGATGCGCTTCCATTACCAGAAACTAAATATGATCCAATTGGTAATACACATTTCAGTCAATATAAGAATTACGAGTTACTTCAACGAGCGACAGAAATAGGATAGCTATAATGAACGACTCAGAGAATGCGCGAGTTTCAATATCAGTCACAAAAAACATTAAAAAAGTAAACATTTAGACAACGGTCAAGTTCGAACCTAATAATAAGTTTGCGACACTCACTCAATTTTACCTGCACCCACTTGGAACATTGCAAGCGGTTCACAGATCTTAGTATCAATACAAAGTTGTAGGACAATCAAGGCGTGCTTGCTTTTAAGTAATAATTCAGAGCATTATTCCAATATTTTACCAATACAAAGATGCTATAGTAAGATAGTAAAGGCGTGAGACCAGCTGCTACTGGTCGCTGATGTGCAAATCGTGCAGAATCTGAGCCACAGTTCGCGATGATTCCTGCGTACTAATGGCGACGTTGCTAAGCTCGGACTCGTAGCCTCGCAATAACCTGCAACAAAATCATCTAATTAGTACAACATCAATTAAAATCATAATAACATATACCCATTGATAAAAACTATAATTAATATTTAAGATATCATTTATGAATACGACATTATTGTGTATATACGGTACTTAATTAACTTCTAAGGGTAACTGAGAAGTCGTTAAATTTATGAAGAATTTCAGGCAATCGCATTTTCATTAGGTAATTATTACAAAATTAAAATTTCTCAAATACTTACTTTCGGCCGGAGTTGGAATAAATGACTAGGTTTCTAAGTACCAAGGCAGACGTAAGGCGAATGCTTTTGGTAACGGGTCCTTCTTTTTCCTGTGAAAACACGCAGAGTTATGCAGAGTTATTTCAGGAGAACTTAATTATGCGAGTTCAAATATTAGCCTCATCGAAAATCCGAATAAAAAACTTCACAACACAAATAGAAGCATCTATAAAATATGAGACCTTCGTCAGCTATGATGTCTTTAATATGATGCATTGAAAAACAATGGCATATCATACCAACACACAGTTTCCAATTGAACGATTATTCTCCAATAACAATGGACGTCAATATGTAAGACTAACCACAGCATCTCTCTGTGAGATAAATTTGTTACAGTTTCCTATTGAACAACTCCCCTGCAATAACAATAAACGTCAATAAGTAAGACTAACTACAGCATCTCTCTGTGAGATAACTTTGCTACAGTTTCCTATTGAACAACTCCCCTGCAATAACATTAAACATCAATAAGTAATACTAACCACAGCATCTCTCTGTGAGATAACTTCGAGCGCGTGTCTCTTAATGGCGTGGAAGGCAGCGTTGGGCGCGTAGCCAGGATGCGGAGGCGGCGTGTGGGGGATCGGGAGGTCCGTTTTACCGGACGTGGCGATTTGTTGTCTCCGTACCGCTAAAACGTTCAGTAACTGAAAGATAAATTGACATAAGCAAGATGTTCACTGTTATCAATACGCTCAGTTAAATTTGGATGAAGTGCGGCAGTCAATGAGTACCTTAAACATGACGATTAGATTTGAGATCAATCCCAATTATATACTATAACTATAAAAATCGCACTTGCATGAAAATCCCTGGCAGAAGCGTGTCACTAGTCCAGTAATTAAAACAGTAAGTCCTTACTTAGAAAGTAAAAATCAGAAGAACTCGCTGCCAAAAACTGTGAAGCATTTATGCTGAATGAGTTAAGTAACAAAAAACGCACCTGCTCATTACAGTGCCTGTCGTGGAGGTGTGTCATGGTACTGAAACGCTTGCGCACCATAGGCTCGCAACCCGCCCACTGACACTGGATCTCGACCAGATGAGGCGGACAATGTATCTTGCAAACGTGGTGATACACTTGTTGAGGTGTCGAAAAAATGCTATTGCAACCTCTCCATTCACACAGGTACTGAAGTCCACCAGGCTTAGGGGGATTGGAA
Organism: Hyalella azteca; assembly: GCF_000764305.2. Taxonomy (NCBI): domain Eukaryota; kingdom Metazoa; phylum Arthropoda; class Malacostraca; order Amphipoda; family Hyalellidae; genus Hyalella; species Hyalella azteca. The sequence continues at coordinate 110,711 of NW_025933374.1, forward strand.
TGGATGCCCATAGGAACGTTGGCTGCCACACCGCCAGGAGAAGGAGCAGGCAGCATGACAGGGCGCCTCACGATGCCCGAGGCTAAAATTTGCGGAGCAGGAACCATCGGTCCCGGAGGCTGGGACGAAGACGCGTTATTAGAAGAAGAGTTGACGGGTCCTCTGTTCGAAACGAACGTCATAGACCCACTCGTGGAAACGGGATGTTTGATTCCCGATGACTGTGCCGTCGCTACAGGTGCTGGTAGTCCCTGGTTACCCCCATTACTATTAAGTAAACTGGAGTTACTGGCAGGGATAACACCGACACTAGAAGGTGCAATTGTTCTCACGACTCCCCCGGATACCGCGTTAGAGTTAGTAACAACTTGCAACACTTGTCCACCAGCAACTGTTTGTTGCTGATGCAATACTTGACCACCAGAAACTGGCGTTTGCTGAACTTGCAAAATAGGCGCTCCACCAACAGTCTGGGGTTGCATAACAATTTGTTGCTGACCAGGCTGTTGTAAAACTTTCTGGCCAGGCGGTAAAATAATTAAGGTTTTTCCAGAGGTACCGGATTGCTGGACTAGTAACGTGCCTCCTTGACTCACGACCGCACTCCCTTGAGTGACGATCTGGCCCGCGCTGTTTACTTGACCAACGATTTGTCCAGCTTGATTAACTTGACCAACGATTTGCCCGGCTTGATTAACTTGACCAACAATTTGTCCAGCTTGATTAACTTGACCAACGATTTGTCCAGCTTGATTAACTTGACCAACGATTTGCCCGGCTTGATTAACTTGACCAACGATTTGACCAGCCTGATTAATTTGTCCCAAAATTTGACCAGCCTGGGTAACTTGCCCTACAATTTGTCCAGATGGAGTTGTAATAATCTGTCCGGCACTGGCACCCAAAATCTGGTTTGACCCTTGAGAAATTATCTGTCCTTGACTTTGTAATATTTGTGGTTGTGCAATGATCTGTCCCTGAGTTATGACGTGTCCGGTGCCTGCCGCAGGAGCAAGCAGAGCTCCTTGACCCTGAGCAATGATGTGTCCTGTGTTACTAGTTAGAACTTGCTGAGGCCCCTGGGCTAACATCTGCCCAGTGTTTCCTATAACTTGGGTGCCGCTGCCAGACGCGTTCTGTTGCAGCACCTGGCCACCGAGAAGAACAGTTTCTCCTCCACCACCGCTCGTATTACCACCTACCACCAAGTGGCCCCCTTGCGACAATACAACCTGGCCACCAATAACTTGAGGGAATCCTCCTTGCACTACAACCTTTTGACCGTTCTGGGTGGTCATCAGCTGACCGGCTGCTGGTATCAACTGGCCAGTTGAAGTAACCAGCTGGGCTCCAGAAGTGATCAATTGTCCCGTAGATGAGATCAGTTGCCCTGTTGAAGTTATAAGTTGAGGGCCAGAAGCAATCATCTGTCCTTGAGAAGTTATTAGCTGTCCCTGAGTCGTGACTAGCTGGCCTTGAGAAGAAACCAACTGCCCCTGGGACGTAACCAACTGTCCTTGAGAAGACAATAATTGTCCCTGTGAAGAGACTAGTTGACCTTGCGTTGAGTTCATCTGTCTCTGCGTGGCAATAGGGGTGGACACAGCGATGATATTAGCAACACTTTGTCCACTGAACACGACTTGTTGTGGAGCCGCACCGCTGCCATCCACACCCCCGATAGCATCACAGCTTCCATCGCCGTTCTGGCTCACGTAGAGAGTAATTTTGCCGTCGCCGCGATCTATTGCCAAGCGTTTGGTGCCTCCTCCGCAGTCATCAAAGTCATCTGCCCCAGGCCTCTTTAGCCCGCCTGAATTGTTCACATTGTTCACACCAGCGCTTAGAGGACCATTACAGAGCCTGATTTCCTTGTCCACAACGCCATTGAGAATGTCGCCTCCAACGGTTTTTTCCAACAGATCAGCCAAGACGTTCTTCTTCACGCTACCACTGCCGTCGGCAATGCCATCATTGCTGTTGTTGTTGTTAGTGACGGAGATGTTATTGAGCAAAGCTTCTGTGTCAGTCGCTACCGAGATTACAGTTGTGTTGTTGGTGGAGCCGGACATTCCCGTATCCCGTAACCCGTTCTGCAGGATACCTTCGAAGCTGGTAACTTCGTGCTCTTCCCGACCAGCTCCAACCAGTTCTTCTTCCATCTTTGCCGGCTGGAACAAAGGGGCATTCATGAACTTGTTCAAGAAACACGCCACTCGCTATGTTGCCGTTATATATCGACACTCTCGGACGATTTGAAATTGTTTGCACAAAAGAAAAAAAAAGTTTAAATCATAATTCATCATCGTGAATGTTTTGCATTGAAAGGGTAAATACATGAATTGCTACACATCAGATAAAAAGATAAAAACTTCCGCACATGTTTCGTTACGTGCACATTGCTCCCTTACCTCGCCGTTGATAGTGACACCGTTGATAGACGTATCAACAGAAGAGCTGTCGTTACAGAGGGTTCCGTTGGTGTCTCCTTCAACACACACCAGCTGCTGTTGTTGCTGTTGTTGTTTTTGCATATTTCGGGACACCTGTACAACGGATACATGAAGCTTCAACAGATCGTGTACAGATGAGAATTCGTTAATATACAATCATTCACTAGGAAATTAGGAATACATAGTCAATTGAATGGGTGGGTGTTTGTAGCATCAACTAATTAATGGCTCCTGATGATCATTTATTTTTAGTAGTAGTAGAATGGTTTGTTATCATTTATTTCATTGTGTTTCTACTACCATCACAATATTATTAAAAATTACATTTCTAAGATACTAACTTTAAAATCTCAGACTTGAAGAGCCACTTCACAATTATATTGGCGTGGAATTATATGCCAAAATGCCATTTAATTATATACTTGACTGCATGGAGAAAGTTCGTAATCATAGACAAAGAAAGTTCATGCCAATTGCCACCTGTCTCGATAGGCGATACGGTACCGTTTGCATTTGTAAATTGTAAACTCTAAAACCACGTTCATGAGCAATCTTTCCCAAATTTCAATTTTATGGAAGTAGTAGTTCTAGCAAATAGGATTAAAACATCATAGCATCAACCTGCTGCTGATCCAGTAAACGTGTTATCAACGCTTAAAAGTTAAAGAAGTTAGTACATCCTTGTGTCGTCTAAGTTAGTTCGGTTCTCCGCAACACAAACGTAACAAAAGATAGTTAACAGCTCATCAACAATACGGTGAGATACAGACTACAATTATTAGAACGACCCAACAGCTTCACTTTAATGATTTTAACTTAAAAATTGTTTACCAGTAAACCAGTTCATGCTTACAACTATGTTATTAATTAGACTACATAAAAACGTGAGAACGCTCCACGCAGGCACCTTAAAAAAATCTATCTCTCGATTAGTTTATATTAACATCTAGCACAAAAATTAAGCCGCAACCACAGTTGACAGTCCTGTAAAAGGAAGATAACAGGGAGGAGTAGGACCATGTAAGGAGCCGTGTTGTGTTAGGTGGCATTATGGTAATGGTTGTATTGTGTTAATGTAAATAGTCAAGATGTGCAGAAGACGATGAAAGTTTGAGCTTCAAGATATTCTGTGGAACCTGGAGTGAGTGCCGTCTAACTCGTATTAGCGCCATGACAGTACCGTAATATATGCAAAGGTGCTGACATGGGATGAATAGAAATCAAATACACCGTGGCAGAGAAGATTTATGCCAAAGGAAAATGAACAACCGAGAAACCCAGAAATTTTCATAAGTTTTATATTTTAACCATGAGCAGATATTTATGATGCATTTTCATTTTTTAATCTCGAAGCTTTATGGATATAAAAATTATCACCACAATTCCCGGAATTCGTAAAAATATTTTTAAAAATTGAAACTGCTAACAGATTCCCATTATTCAATTGTTGGCAAAAGCATGTCGCACTGTAGACATCAACACCAGCGAATCGGAAAAAAATGACTGGAACCGCGAAAACTCGTGGGTTCGAATTCACCACGAGATATTAAAAAATAAAAATAATCATATTCTATGATATCATTCTCTTCGACGATGAAACCATCCAGTGGGAGGTTCCAGATATTTTTTTACGATTTGACAGGTGGATGTAAATAGTGAGATTGGTTTTGGTGAGAAGTTTTACCTCGGCAACTGCAGTTTGTCCTAAATTTGGTGTGAGAGCCGCGGACGCTGAGGAAGAAGCAACTAAAGACGGAGGTATTGGAGCCGGGCAAGTTTTGAGAATAGAAGGCATTTGCATGGACGGTAAAGGCAGTCGCTGGTTTTGTTTGTAGTGCGGGTATGGAGGAGGGGGCGGCAATAGATCATTGCTGCCTTGACTTGAGTCGAACGATGTCATCGATGTCGTATAAGAAGTGGATTGGTCTGTTGGTGTGTATGATGTATGCGGTGCTTGATAACATGAAGTGGAAGGCAGATCAGATGAATGTTGGTGAGGTGAAAAAGAAGGCGAGTGTGAAGCAAAGGATGATTGTGGAGATAACGATGAAGAATAAGAAGGCAGAGGATTAGAGGACGTTGTTAAAGGGGCAGCCAACATGCCAGCCAGACCCCCCACGACGGGAGGATCTGTTACCTTGTTCGCCAACAAGCTCTTAATGAGGGCAGAGTTCTCCTGCCGTGGCATGGGTGGTGGAGGTGGGGGAGGAGTGGCACAAGGGGAAGGATGAGTGTAGGGGGAAGGGGAATGAGTGGAGCGTGGGGAAAGACGAGGACTGGGGCTGTATGGAGGCGGTGGAGAAGAGATTGGGGACGCTGCGCCGCTGCCGCTAGAGCTCGGAGACGCGCCCTTTGTGATCATTACCAAACATCATTGATGAGAATGCCACCACTACACAGCTCATATCAAGCTACAAGTAGGCGAATTTTCATCCACATTCAAACTGTTAATTGTGCTGCTTTCCGAACAGCTTAATACGTTAACTGGACACTTTCTTAAATTATTCTATCATTTTTATTCAAATTTCATGTCTCCAGAATTCCAAACGTTCATACTCATCCAGGTATCAATTGATACACGAGAATGTCAATTGAGTGATCCCACAAGTGAATGAATTCATAACATAAATCGGACACAACAAGATGTTTCAATATTATCAATACCTACACTTGCATCCAATGCGCTTGCACCAACGCTATTGTCGTCACACAATATTGAAGTCACTGACAACAATATTATCAACTACAACACTATCATTGCTCAGGTAAATATCTAAATAAATCATATGTCCATAGTCATTACCAACAGAATATTTAAATCAGTCACTCCAACATCATTACCCACGACAATAACATTTCTCAATAATAACAGTACTAATATCATTTCTCTGCTTAAATCACAAGTTCACCAATATAATTCTGAAACAAAGAAAACTCCAAGCATTGAAATAGTCAATTTGTTTGGCATTTTCTCTGCTTCCAGATTCTTGGTCAATAGCAGTAACAATAATAAGAGCGTAGACCCCTCACCAGCGCCGGTTGTTGAGGCTGAACAGTTCTAGGCGGGGCTGGGCTGATAGGTCTAAGAGGGGCTGAGAGCTGGGCTTTGAGTATAGAAGACCCCACCGACGCGGGAGGGTCGGGGCGGGACAGCACCGGGGTATTCGTCAGAGGAGCTGACGATGAAAAAAGTTTGTTTTTGCCGAGTCTGTCGGCGGGTCTTATGGGCAGAGGCACATCTCTGCGCCTCAGGTCGTGGTAATACCATTTGTCACTCGCGTCTTTAGGGTTGTGTCGTGTGGGACCGACTTTAAAGCCGTACACTTTCCTGAAATGGCAATTAATAGCATGAATATAGATTGATTTTCTTTACTAAAAACTGTCTTCCTAAAATGATGTATTTAAGTACAACAGCATTGAGAACATCTTTTTGACAGTGAATTCAGGATATTTTCGCCTAGTTATCACATCCATTAAAAGATCATCAGCATTGGTGCAAAGCAACTAAAAACACACATAAAAAATTTCCTCCAGCAGCCATGTTGTTTACAATAGCGTTGTAAGAATTGGTCACCTGAAGCAGCTAGAAAGCATGACGGGATTAAAGCCTTGCTTCTTGCCAAGGGCGTGCATGGCTGATGAGAAATGACGGAACACAACGGCTTGCTCCAGCAGCGTGCCCGGATGAGCCTCGTAGCTGCGACGGATCCAGTCGCATACAAACTCCTCCACGTCAGCAGGAATCTGTCAACACAACACAAGTCTTAGTTAATTATTAATTCACAACACACGAGTCTTAGTTATAGGGATTATTACTTCACAACACAAATCTTAGTTATAGATTATTAATTCACAACACAAGTCTTAGTTATAGGGATTATTACTTCACAACACAAATCTTAGTTATAGATTATTAATTCACAACACAAGTCTTAGTTATAGCGATTATTACTTCACAACACAAATCTTAGTAATAGATTATTAATTAACAACACAAGTCTTAGTTATAGGGATTATTACTTCACAACACAAATCTTAGTTATATATTATTAATTCAGAACACAAGTCTTAGTTATAGCGATTATTACTTCACAACACAAATCTTAGTTATATAAATAATTGATTCACAACATAAGTCTTAGTTATGAGGATTAGTCATTCACAACACAAGTCTTAGTTATAGGGATTATTAATTCACAACACATGTTTCAGATCACGAAGATAGGTACAGGATGAAGTATGAATTCAGCAGTTGAACGTGTTTTTGAATAAACTCTCATGATACAAATTGTACTTCAAATTAAATCTAATGCACGACTTTATATTTATATGGTCCCATTTATAATGTGTACGTAACACTCACGGCGGAAGACATGACGCTCTTTTTCATGTCAAGGACGTTCTTGGCCGGCGTTTTATTGATGGCGTTTGCCCCGCCGCTGCCGTGGCCACCGTTCTGAAGTGCAGCAGCGTTGGCGGCGGCCAGCGTTGGCGTTGACACCACGGAGGATAAAAGAGGAGGTTGGGGATGTGGAGGCGCGATGGAGGGCGCTGGTGGAGGTGGAGCGGGGGTGGAGGAGGACGTGATGGCTACAGGAGGAGGCGGGGCAGGAGCAGGAGGAGCATCTGGATCGCTAACGACTCCTGTTACAGTCTCCACCACCTGTGTAGGGCAAATAAAAAATCAGAGTTAGACGTTAAACATAACAGAGCCTATGTTCAGTTTTAAAATGCCTAGCACCTTACGGACCAGGCAATAAATCCAGCAGCTATCTCAATCAATCGTCAGTTATGAAAAGATCGGGTGCCAAATGCCGGATCTCTTTTGTGAATCAAGTCACGAAAAGTACAAGAATCAGCAACAGGTCATGGGTCTATTTCTTCAGTGCCGCCACTTTTATTCTATTCTGTAACAGCTAAGATAGTCCCATAACAGCTCTTAATATGAATGCAATACAACTATAACTTCAATTGCATACCTAGCCTGGTTAGCACAGTTCAAAGCCAACTAATGTTTTATACACGCATGCTTTCACACCAACACTCACATCCATCACATCCGCATCCGTCAACACCAGGCAAGCCATTCATCCTCTAATTTTAACGATTGTTATCATTAAATATAAAAAATTGATATCAAAATCAATTTGATTTGATATCAAAATTGATATAATAGATATCAAAATTAAATATAAAAAATAACAATATAAAAATATTATTAAACATCAACTCTAAATATAATTGATTGTTATGAAGAGTGGTACCTTCATGCCAATGCAGGCTTCGGGCCCATAGCTCTGAGCCTCAACAGTGAGCAGCGCTACCAGCGTGTGGATGCTGCCCTGCGCCCTCACTATTGCGTTACAAGAAGCGCTCCCCAGAGACGACAGGGAGTATAGGCTCTCTAACGTGTAGATGAGCAGCATGATGTCGTGTATTGTTAGATACCGGCAGATCTGCTCGTACACCTACACACAAAAAACGAGGGCGTTTTACACAACAATAGCTGAGAGGATTTGATTGGTTATTGTTGAAGTTTTCAGAGGTACAACAAATATGTGGTGAGGGCTTCATAAATAATCACAGACTCTTTTGAAAAGAAACTGATAAGAAAGAAAAAATATACAAATACATAAGTCCCACTTCCGTAAGTACTGATTGACTCTCCCCAGAATGTATGACACTGACCTCCTGTTCGATATTCTCTCCCATGACTTCTTCGTTAGCGTCGCACACAGCGAGTTTGTTAAGAACTTCCAGAGAACGTAGAACTCTTGCCCTGTCTTCTGAAAATACCCCTTGACAGACATGCCATAGCAGCAGTCGGGTAGTGGAGTCTGTCTTTGGGTCAGCGAGCACAACTTCTGACCCGATGTTGCCTAGAGTATCCAGAGCTTGTATGGAGAGGCCACCAAAACGTGAGCACATGCACAGCACTAGGAATCTGCAATTGGACATTAAAGTCGTTCGATTAAGGTTAAGAGTTAAAGAAGGCATGCAATAATTACGAAATTCAGTGGGAATGCATAATGATACGAGCAATGAATAAGTTAGTTGATCACATCGCGACAACAAAACTTTCTTTCTTAGCTTCAGCAACTTCGGATAAATAAGCAATTATACCAGGCAAAACAAATTTCGGAATTCTAAGTGCATTATTGAAATTATTTATTTATGCCTTTAATACACTGACCTTCGTACAAATAAAATGTAAACACCGGCCTAAATAACCAGTTAATAGCAAACTGATTCGTTTCTAAGTGCAAGTCATTCTTACTGAGTAAATTGTGGGCAATTACAGTCGAGTTAAGTAGAGTTGGAATGTAAAATTTTGCTTTACAACTAACTGTAGAGTTGTAATGTTAGCTGCTAACCTTAGGCACGTTTTGGACTGGGCAAGCGTCGTGACATTGTCTTCTTCAAACGAGAGGTTGCGGAGAATGTGAATGAGTTGAGCTATCCGAGTGCCCTCGCTGTCTTGAAGACCGGAGTCTCTGCCGCAGTGAAACAAATCTATGTCTTCAGGAGTACGTAGTGCCCCTTCCATGCACAGCTCCTGAAACAAATATGAAAACTCGTTGATTAACTGTGTCGGATTTAGTCTGGCTCTGAAATCTAAGATCAGATTATAAAATTGCAGTCAATATCTGAAATAATGTCACTCTTCAATCTACTCTAAATTTTGTAGTCTGCTTGAGGGTACACCTATCCACTTTAGCAAGGGTACATCCACGGTAACAAATCTTTAACTATCCACAAATCGAGTTCTTGCTCGAAAAAACAACTTCAATTGTCACATAATCAAAGGTTAGGTGTTTGTCATAGGTAGTTGAGCTAATACCAGGTTGACCCACGCGTATCCTCAGCCTTGCTTATGTCGTGTATTGCTCCATTTTTTACGTCACAGTGAGTTCAAAATTTAAATATTGCGCGTACATTCCAGAAGTGTCCTCTTTGAACTAACTTTATAAATAACTGACCTTCTCGAATCCTTTGAAAAAATGTTCAAAATGTTAAATAGTCTTGCTAAACACATTGCCGGTGTCAAAATGCAATTATTTCGTGCGGTTAATTAATGCAACTTGCAATGGACTAACTTCTAATGGTTGTTAATGGCTGCCATTAGTCTAAACGTCAAATAAACGGCTGGATAAAAAGTGAAGAGCCTCTCCAACATGTCGCGTTTTCGTCAAGATAATATTGTGATTTTTGCCATTTTTATTTTTCGCTTTGATGCTCGTTTACTTTCCTGTTTATATTCAATGTAAAATGGCCACGCAGTGAAGCAGCTAATGAAATTATATCGATTTAAAATTTAGAGGAGATGCATCAATTGGGTAAAAACAACGAATAATATCAATCCAATGCAAACGTAATTTGTTCAGGGACGCTTTCCTTCTCTCAGATCATCGTACGGATGATACGAGCGGCAGCCATTAGCGCAGCACCAAGTTGATCGGTCAGCCCCAGGTTTTATTTTCAATCTATTATTATCTTTCCGTCCGACTGAATTAGTTTCTGACGCTGTATGGTTAAGAACAAGACTAGTTGCATTTATGGACAAATTTGTAACAAATTTGAGAAGGTCGGTTTTCCAAGAAAATTAGTTTAAAACTTTTAACATCCGTTTGACGACACTTAGGACGTTTGTTTATGAGTTCCGATACATGTGACGTCACAGTGCAGATGATCATAACGGTGTCAAAAATTTTCGAAGCCTGGGTCAACCTTGTATAGTTCAACAAAGGATTCTTGGTACTCACTCTTCTCAGCTTTCGACAGATGTCTTCCAGCAACGGTTCATTAGATCTTTTCGACACATCGGACGCTTCAGAGCTGTCTTCATAACATTTGACTGAAGAATTAGCTATAACAAGTTCTCTACAGCTATTAGATACACTATTGACGTTTCTAGCGGAATCGTTTGCAGCACTAGTGACTAATATAGAAGAGCTATTATTTACAGGACCATATTTCTGAGAATCATCGACTTGTAGTCTACTCGAGTCACTGTTATTTGTGTTATTTGGTCCGAGGGCGGGTAATTCACTGCGGTTGCCAACACCAGAATTTGATGGGCAACTTTGTCTATCTTGTGGAGATGAGCTACGATAAAAATCCTCCTCGTCATAAGAAGATCCTGGAGGTAGAAGGAGCTCCAAGACACGGCAATCCTCCACTGAGTCAAGCCAAAACTGGACGAGGTTTTTGTTTTTCTGCTCGACGATGTTGCTCACGAAGTATTTTCTGGTCGACACTGCGCACAAGATAAATCAAATGATAATATGATAATAACATTATTACACTTGGAAGAGGATTTGTGGATGACCAATGACCTCAACACTTGCTGTCTAGTGGATGACCAAGCGAAAAACTGTGTGCTGATATAACTGATGAAGCATGAATCAATGACGGGATACAATGATCATGAATGATGATGAGTTCATTTAAAACTTAAGTCAAGAAGAACCTACTCTAGAACATAAGCCAAAAACCGTTATTATATCAAATTCGTATTAGGTATTGTTCATAATAATATAGTGAAAGCAGCAGATTAAATCTCTATTATTGATCATAAATAGGTAGTTGAAGCAGACATACCATCCCTGAAGACTCCGACATGTCCCAGCATGATCTCGAGCAGCCTGGGACACTGTGCAAGGCGCATGACTTGTCTGCCTTCATTGCTGAGCAGCGTGCACAAGTTGAACGAGAAGTCGTGCTCGTTGGGCATCGGTGAACACAGTGATAGGAAAAGACGGTCGTACTGTGACGGCTTCAATAAAGTCGTGCACATGTTCGCGCTCGCACGCATCGATTCTGCACAGAATATAACCATTAATAGACCATATTACATTCTTTGATCATTTAACATGAATGAAAACTCAATTCTATGAATGTACGAACGCGGTATTAAACAAAATATTTTATTCGTAGGCCAGGCTTATGAACAACTTATTTGCATAATTTGTTCGCAATTTCTCAAAGTTAAATACTTAGAGTTGATATAGAATTTAGGACATATCGGCTGACATGCGAGGTTTTGCATGGCGTTAGCAAAGAGCTCCCATACACCACCGACTAAATCCCGATATCTACCTCAGCACGTCAAGGCAAGACTGCGACATGACTGACCAGCGACGTTGTGTATGGCGTGTACACTACATGACTGACCAGCGACGTTGTGTATGGCGTGTGCACTACATGACTGACCAGCGACGTTGTGTATGGCGTGTGCACTACATGACTGACCAGCGACGTTGTGTATGGCGTTGTTGTAGGTGAGGGGCACGAGGTTGAGGGCTCGCACGCTCCTGCGGCTGCGGGCGCCAGGATGGGACGCGTCGTCCTCGTCGTTGTCGTTGTTCTTATCGTCAGCATCGCTGCCCAGGAATGTCACACGCTCGTATGTGTCCAGGTACCTGAAACCAAAAATATAACATCAAGCTTTCAGAATACAAACGTTCAGAAATTAGTCTGGAAGTAATAGAATAGAATCACAGGAACATTATGTTCCTCTGTGCGTGCTCGTAGTTCCAGAAAAAAACACGAACACAAAACGTGTAAAAATGAATACATTTGCTTGCTATTTCAATGTAATATGCATCGATTCATAAAATTCTAGGTCACAAACTATTGAAGCTACCGAGGTTTAGTAGAAAAAAAACCTTGCCGTTCCAGACGCAAAATGGCAAAAGAAACATAAAGCGTATCAGCTTCCAGGCTCTAACAATCCAATTTCGAAGTGAAAGCTCCACTAATATTCCAAAGAACTGGTCCTTTATATTAGTGGAATTCAGAAGAGATATCTCGTTCAGAATATCAATACGCCACTAGAGCAGCTGCAGGTGTAGCACGTCAAAGAAGCGGATGGTCATAATACAGCACGGACGTGTTCTAGCAGCGTTTCCTGGAGTGAGGAAAAAGCAGCAGCAGCTGCAGCAGCCAAGAGCAGCTGCGGTAATGCAAGCGACAGTCAGCGGCGGCAGGAGCAGCACTTCAAGAGGTATTGATCTCATCTACAGAGCAGCGCTCACATTGTACAGTTCATAACGCGCGCACACGGCACACATGATGAGTTACACGTAAGTTTACGTACACATGCACCGTGCGCACACGGCTCACATGATGAGTTACACATAAGTTTTACGTACACATGCACTGCGCGCACACGGCACACATGATGAGTTACACATAAGTTTTACGTACACATGCACTGAGCGCACACGGCACACATGATGAGTTACACATAAGTTTTACGTACACATGCACTGCGCATAGTGTCCATAAGATACATAGTCGGCAACGTATCTGCTGGGAAAGTTAGCGACAGACATATTGACGTGCTGTGATATTTCAACGAGAAGTGGTACAGAAAAGTCTCATTTCGCGCCTTTTACACGCTGCATTTAAGTACACTGGAAAATTGTCATTCTATACTGTGAAAACGAATATAATATCCTAACATAATTAGTTAGGAATAGCGTTAATATACGTTAGTCAGTTATTTAGTTACTTAATACGCAAGACAAGATGAAAAAAAGGACGAGCTGGAATATGGTGTTACATTTTTATAATTAGGGATATAGAAGTTTTTACATTCCCTGCTCTAATTTTTCACGTTTAAAATTAAACGCCTTGATGAGTTTTCTCTACTTTAGAGCGCCTCCCATTGAATTTAGGAGAAGGCTTCTAGACGCACATGTAAGAATTTAAAAATCAAACTTCAAGAAACTACCAGTTAATACGCTCTTCTGAAGAGAAGAAAAAAATATGATATATTATTAGGATGATGACTCGAAACTTAATAGCACAAAAACAATCCAGGAGTTTTGAAACGAGCGAACAAATCCAAGACATACGGTATATATAAAAATACTATATGCGATAAGTGGATGTAATACGGAGTGCCTGGGACACGGCATGACCGAGACATAGGACGTCATTAACACGGGACGTCTCGGATACAGGACTCCAGAGACACGGCATGACCGAGACATAGGACGTCATTAATACGGGACACCTGGGACACCGCATGACCGATACCTGGCCGAAGGCCAAATGAACAAACGGCCGAAGAACAAATGAGCCGAAGAATGTCCCGCTGACTGAAACGAACTAAGAATACGGAGACAATGGACGTCTGAGTCAGTGGATGTCTAATTAGGCAGAGAAAGCCTGAGACAGCGAACGCCAAAAACAGAAAATGACTGAGACTGAGGATGCTTGAAAGAGAATGCCTGAAACGCAGAATGCCGGGAAGGCAAAATGGCTGAAACGCAGAATAGCTGAAACGCAGAATGGCTGAAACGCAGAATGCCTGAAAAGCGGAATGCCTGACTAGCAGAATACGACAGCAGCAGAATGCAATATGAGTTAGGGCATATGCATCAATGTAACCAGGTCAATGTTTTAATCTTGAAGTATGGTTGGTATACCAAACTGATCACTAGCCGGCAACGTTGATTGACATTCAGCTAAATGAGTAGACTGACGAAAGAAAGTTTTACAACTGCAATACTACGATTCGATGGACAAAGAGAGTTATCTTGAAACGAGACGTCTAACGAGAAATGAAGCTTGCATACTACCAAGTGTAGTGTTGCCGAACTTCTGCCCCGTTTATGACATTAACCTTCGATAACCAACCTCACCAACAGCAGGACCCATAAACACCGGCGATATTTTCCGACGCCCAGGACACGCGGGACGCTGCGGGCGCTATTCTATCTTCCCGGCTTTAGAGACGAGACGCGCCGTGAGCAGCGCGGGGCGCAAGCAAACGTTCGAGCAGCACACATGACGGGCAACGTTGACTCGAGCGGTAACGTTGGTGGCGCCAGTAACTGGCCACAGCTAGCGAACGAACCTAGGAGATAAGAGGAGCCAGAAAGGAACGCACGCTGGCAATATCGTACCAAGAGACAGTCAAAGGACGGAGGAAGCAAACCACGGCACCGCGCCGCAGTTGAGCTCAACAGTGTGCGGCCAGCCGAGGCCGGCGACGGGTGAACTGGTCTCACGGTCGCTCTTGACCTGCAGCACCACGCGCGCGACAAGTGCTGCTTGCGGGAGTGAGACAAGCGATGTGTCCGGCCAATTAAGCAACGTGCAAGTTGGGATGATGCTTGAAACATCATTTAATTTTTTTATTACCATAACAATTGACCTAATGACTAGAAAACATGGATAACTGCAAAGAAATTTCATTGTCCCGGAACATATTGAGTTCCGGTTGAACATGAATGGCTTCAAGCAGTACGTTTTTATCTAAGACCTCAAACATTTTCAGTTATTGCACCCGATAACTGCCATCCATAATATATAGAACAAGGACACTCTTGCATAAACGATCAATTAAGTTACCCATTACAATAGTTGTGTACAACCACGAGTAACAGAAAACACGTTCAGTAGGCATTCTAATTTATCGGAGTGAACGTCTCCATGAGGCCAAATGCCTCGCAAGTGCACGCAGGCCTGGCAAGAACTAAAGGAAATAGCTAGAACGGACATGGCAATAGCAACGGTCAGGTATGCACTATGCATGAATGCATACTATGGCAGGCATGCACTATGCATACTATGGCATGCATGCACTATGCATGCTATGGCATAGTGCCCTTTGAGGAATGCACTATGCATACTAGGGCAGGCATGCACTATGCATACTATGGCAGGCATGCATTATGCATACTATGGCAAGCATGCACTATGCATACTATGGCAGGCATGCACTATGCATACTATAGCTGCATACTATAGCAGATATGCACAATGCAAGGCAGAAACTATCGGACACCAAAACATGTAAATGTCAAGCTGGCACTGTAGACGTGAAGGGTCAGCTGCTTGGGGCTGAGGGCGCTTGGCCCAGTCACGGGAGCACCCGGACGCACCACGCGACCTGCTCCCTCCACCAGCAAGCAACAACTGGAGCTCAGAACGGAAATCCGTCTGCTTCTATTTCTACCGATACACTTAAGTACAGATTCAAGAAGATGATTGAACGCAAAAAATTAACGAGTATTCTTAAAGCTATCATAGAAGGTACCAAATTAAAACTATAGTTGCATACTCTTAACGGATATATACTTTTTTAAATATTGGGAACATGTTTCGAATGATTCCTGTAACCCGAGGCACACGTCGCTAACGTGTTCTGGCGCTGAGGTCACATCATCGGAACGGGATAAGCGCGCGCAGTCATGATATTAATTCCTATGTTCAGTGTCAGTTCACTGTTATCAGGGATATTTGCAATTAAGTTCATAAATGAAATAGGTATCTATCGAAAATTTATGCTTCGAGTTTTAATCTATTTTAATCAAACTACACTGTGTTACACAAAATTTAACCAAAATCTGAAATATTTATTAAATTCATAATATTTCTTAAAATATTATTTATTGATGATAAGTTCGCATATGTTCACATGAACATATTGTTCATATTCACATATGAACTGTTTTCTTGATTTTCTAGCATCAAATACCAAGAATCATCAGTAGAACATCTAAAGTTCCCCATTGAAGGAAGTCCATCATAGAGAAAAAAAAGCCTCGATACAATGTACATCGCAGCCAGCGCACTAGTCTCACCCATTGTTAAACTAGTATAAGGTGACCCATGAGAAGCTCATTTTTGTGGATGTAGTTTGTTGTTCACCTGTGACGTCACTGATCTCAGATTCTCAGTGACGTCACGGGCATTAACCATTCACCGAACCATTCAAACCAGTCAACCAATCCGTCATGGGAATGACGGGATTGTTTACGTATCTCGATCTCAGTGACGTAACAAGAAAGCTGAACTGAAAGGCGGAAATCCTCGTGGGTCAACCTTATGTACTTCAACCACGAGTCTGACCTTAGTGTGAAAGCCACACACACATACATGCATGCCAAAGCGACAAAGCAATGAAACTTCAACAGTCATGCAATCCTGACAGTAAATTCCATGTGGACCTGAAGACAAACAGCGAACTGGTTACCTTAGCTTTCAGCGACAATTGCACCGTTAGGTTTAAATTACTACAATATCTTCAGAGCAATTAGCGTTAACCAGCATTACTTCAACAGCATTAACCTTGAGGGTAAGTAACTGAAATGTCGCCCGCAGCAAGCGAGTGGAGAAAAAATGCGTGCCTGAGATTCGTCTGCGTGCTGAATAGACGGCAGGCGAGCTGCGGCACGCAGCAGGTCAGCACACAACTCCAGCAGCTGCAACAGCGGCAGCAACAACACCAACAGCAGCAACGGCAACATCAACAGCAAAACTCGCAACCAGTCAATCATGAGCGTCCAAATGCTAGATGTACAATCAGAATCGACAAACAGTTCAAATACATACGTAAGAAACGTTCATAAGCACTGTTTTGAACACTGGCCGTGATTACACGAAGATCGTTTTTGTGAACGCCAATAAAGATGCAGACAGTTGTGCTGAAACTGTCCGTACGAATAACAATTACAACATAACTGAATTTTAGCAAATCTTCTAAAAGTTCACAGCGATCATCCTTGCGCTGTAAAAGATCGCCACATGGTTAGACAAAGAAAATGCATCTTATGGAAATCCCAGCGTGTCAGATCATGTTCGCTTGGTATAAAAAAAAAAGATCATAAAGTTCAACCTCATTACCGCAAGATTTGTGATCAAAATTCTCTTTACTGAACATTAATACAATTCTTGAAATGATTGAGCATTTATGAGAACGACATCGCTGTTATGTTTGAGAATGCGGCCGCCTAGAGAGGAGACGGTTCAGGGAATAACAGTCAAGAGTTGCTGGGGTGGCGACATGTGGCAACTACGCCCGCAAGCCGTCTCTCGCCACACACCTAAAACACACCCATAAAAATAACTTACGACCACACGAGCATCAGCAGCTACAGCAGACCTCGAACAAAAGCGTCACCATCACACACAATCACCGTTATCATCATCTCGTCATCGATCAAGATTCTTTGGAATTTGTATTCCAGCAAAAGAAATAATTATTTCAAATACAAGAGTTATAAAGCAACAAATTTGTGCAGTTGAAGTGGTGCGAAGAGGTAGATATCGTCACACTGCGCTGGTTGGAAATTAACCTGATAGCTAAGATAATAGAAACTCCAAACCAGACTAAATCAGGCTCGTATAATGCAGCGTTATGATGCCGTCCTGTGAAATGATCATGCGCAACTTGATTTTCATGTAATGAGTTTTTTATGGTACGACTGAATTCAATAAATTGCACCGATATAGAATTTTCAGATTTTATGACTGCTAACTTCATAAGCAATTGTTGGGTGCATGACACACCTACTACTCAGTAACTACGAGAACATGCAATGACAGTTGGAGTTGTAAGTGTCTTGGAATAATATAAAACAGGCCACAAATGTTGTCAAAATTGATATACTTTAAAGTTTTTCTGTCAGCAGTCATTTATCCACGAAAAATAGATTAATTACCACCAGTAAGTTAATTTATCTCAGCAAACCACTGCTTGAGAGTGAGCGATGTGTTGCGTTCCACGTGCCAGAGCCACGCAGACTGCGGAGTACACCGCTGTTGCCCAGCAGGCGAGCTAGCGTTCCACGTGCCAGAGCCACGCAGACTGCGGAGTACACCGCTGTTGCCCAGCAGGCGAGCTAGCGTTCCACGTGCCAGTGCCACGCAGACTGCGGGGTGCAGCGCAGTTGCCCAGCAGACGATCTAGCGTTCCACGTGCCAGTGCCACGCAGACTGCGGGATGCAGCGCAGTTGCCAAGCTCCATGTGACTGCACAGCAGTTGCTGACTGCGGCCAAGGCTAGCTTACATTACACAATGTGGCGCCAATTCTTATACAACGTCGCCACTGAAATGCATGCTTAGTCGAGCTTGTTCCGAGGCAATAAGCTGCTGCTAAGCTGATGACTATTTTGAAACAACTCTGACATTGAGATTCTTGCAAAACGTAACGAGTTGTCACCCCATAAATCTGCTATACGTCGTGAAATGTTTCAAATGTTTTCTGACATTGAGACTCTTGCAAAACGTGATTCATTGTCACCCCATAAATCTGCTATACTTCGTGGAATGCTTCGATATATATTTGGATCTTTTTTGATTAAATTTCAATGAAGTAGACAAAGTCCGCTCTGAAAACTTTTTGATGGAAAGTTCACGTAACAACAGTCTATCACGAATAGATATTACTAGCGTCACGGATATACGATAAATACATTTTCGTGAATGAATTAACCAGAAGACGAACTGCCACCGTAGGTATTGCATATCCGTTGAATATGTCGCGTATTTTAATTGTCAATCATGTCTCGCTCGAAATTCCTGTCATTGTTTCTTGGACATTTTTTTGAATGTTAAGTCCACTCTCTAAATTTTCTCGGGGTGAAAAGTCATTTTATTTCAAAGCAGCTTAACTGCAATTTTAATGTCGTCCTCCCGGTATATCATCATCCAGTAACGATTAAGTCCTTTTCTCTTTGGAGCCATGTCCACTATTACTAATACTTTTCTCAGCATTCGCACGCAGCTATATTCGCTAATTGCCGGCCGCACCATAGAAATAAACAGTTTCAGCATTTTCACCAAATGTGCTACAAGTTTTTTCGTATTATATTAAAAAAAACAGCCACACGGTGTTTTATATAACGGGCCGACCGGCCACTGAAATGCCGGTAAGACCGTTTTACGACGTTTCTCCAAGAAGTGTATACATAGGGTACAAGTGGCTGGAAGCGCCAGCGTTGCCGCAGTGACCAGCATTCTCAGCAACACTCGTGGTGTGGTCGAGGGCAGATCAAAATAGCATAGGACCGTGCAAGCTCGTGCAGCTCTGCTGCCTCCAACACGTCGCGGTGAACACAACGAGCTGCCACTCGACGCGTCGCTAACATGAACGGAGCACGCACGCAGACCTGCATTGCCGTTGTTCCAGTTATTGCGCTGAATTTTTACGTCTCACTTCAAATTTTAAATTAATATAAAATTAGCTAAATTAAAATTTTTATTGAAAGAATATTATCGTACCCACGCGTTGTTTCATATTCCATAATTATAGCTTTAATATGTTTTTTGCAACTTAAGTGAAATGCACAATTCATGAAAGGATGACAAAAAACTTTAAAAGGGGAAAGGTAAGCAGGAATAGGGTGAGGGCCATAGCGGCCGGTTGTTATCCCAATTTGAATGCCGAAGTAGCACATATGTGAACTATTAAATTATTTTCGTTCGGCGTTTCCTGCCCATGAGATTGCCCAATTCAAGATGAAATCCCAAACCATGATAAGATGAATTCAGATGTTGTTCGTTTCGTGAGACTTCAGGTACTCATACACTCACACATACATTCATGCACTCATCTAAGAGAAAACTCGCCCATCATAGTGATGCATGTAAGTCTTAGCTATATAATTGATTATAAATAGAAACGATCTGATCTATAGTGTACGCGATGTTTATTCACATTCAATGGTAGCGACAAGCATGCGGGCGCATCACCACTTCTGTAGTAACGAGCCGTGCGCTGAGGAACTCTCGGTGAGATGGAACTCAGAGCTGTGTTGAGAAAACTACATAAGTCGGCTCCGCACAAACCCATTTAGACAACATGGTGCGATATTCCAACATATTCCCACACAAACGTATTTAGACCACATTCCAGGAGACTGCCGCATATTCAAAGGGCTACATGTCTCTCAAATCTACTTCCATCAATCCAGCATAAATGAGAAAACAATGCAAAACTCAAATAAAACTTCGCTAGTACATTACTGCTTGGTTGCCAGTAAGTACGGAATACCTAAATATAAAACACGCATGCTCACGGCCTGTGGACGGAAGCGAGTTCATGAGGCGGTAAGGAACCACCATTTTCAGAGCAGTCGTCGCGGCGCGCAGCTCAGAGAGGGAGGGGAGTGGGTCCGGGGGAGAGGGAGGGACGCCCATCACAGGGAGTTGGACCGGGGGAGAGGGAGGGAACGACGCCCCATGTGGAAGGTGGAACGGGCGAAGAGGGAGGGACGCTCCATCACGGGGAAGGGGGCGGGAGGGTGTGGCAGCTGGGTTGGGGTAACGGCCGCCTGGCTATTGATTGCCAGAGAACAGGATCTCAGCCAGCTGCTGCTGCCGCTGCTGTCGCCGCGTTCGCTGATGTATTGACTGAATATACGGCTGATGCTACTGTTGATTATAATAATGCTGATGCCGATGATACTGATGTTGTGGCTGATGTTATTGCTGTCACTATAACGCTGTGCTATGGCCAGTCACTGCCGCCCCGCTAGTGAGCCTCCGCGCAGAAGCAACGGCAAGCGAGGATTCATTTGGGGCGAAGCTACAGGCAATCAGCAGGGCACTCCTGCACTGAGTACTGAAATATCCTGCACAGAATAGCAGCACGATATCCTGCACAGAATAGCAGCACGATATCCTGCACAGAATAGCAGCACGATATCCTGCACAGAATAGCAAGCAGAATAGCAACATGATGTTGCCGCGCAGAATAGCAACATGATGTTGCCGCGCAGAATAGCAACATGATACACTGACATCCGTGGCAACGCAGCTTTGGAACAATCTTTTGAAGTATGAAATGTTGCAATGATCAAAGTCATGTTGAATAAAATAAATTGTTATCAACAGCCACTTTGATGGTTCAATTAAATATTTGCTCGCGCCTGCATGAAACATTGTGTTCAGGTTTTGTTTGCCAAGAATAATTTTATGTTAGTTATTTGCATTGGAAATACTCCCTCCGAAACAAAACCTGTTCCTTAGTATTCGCATCAAGATCAGCCTACCATTGAAGTCAGGTACAAATTATAATAAACATCGTTCTGGCTTATATTATTTCGTTTTGAAATATATATTATACATTTCAAGAACGCACTCGTTTGATAAAGCGCGTTCTTAAATTATTCGGAGATCTTCTTGATCTTCTCTCTAAACTTTCAAATGCAGTTTTGTAACCCTAAACATTCGAACAATTTTGGGATCAAACAAAAGGAGGTACAAAAGATTCTCTCTTGGAGTGCCTGGTTAACGCTTAGTTATTTTTTTTTTATTTCCCAACTACAAGAAACTATAAAGATATAAAAATTGATTCATTTTTGCAATAAAAATTGGCACGTTGTTATACCGAGCAGCGACAGCAGGTGCACACCACTCCCTCTGTAAACCAGATTCGTAACTCATTAAGCTAACTTGATACCATTATTGATCCGCATTACATCATTGAGGATTCAAATAAGAAAAGGTTATGCATGGTATCAAATGAAAATCGCTTCATTGTCACGCATCTATTGTTGAAGAAAAAGCATGACATCATTCACATTAGCAAAGCATTCTAAATTAAGCTTGCTGAAAACGCATAGAGTTCCAAGTATCCGGTACCAGTACCACTACGACGTTCCGCACATCAAGCTGAGGTGCTTGTGAAAGTCTCAGTGCAATTCATTTCGGGCAACGAAAAATACATGTAAACCATAACAAAAATGTTATTTTCAATCCTAACGCACAAAAGCACATTGCTCGCTAATCAAGCTAAAGATTTGAAGATTATGTAATTTTTAACTTTACGGTGAAAAAATACTATATTAGAAGTAAGATAACGCAGGAATGCGAGCCGATATTCTTACACCCCGTATGAGCGATGTACAAGATTGCGGCGGATCAGAGACGTTATTGGAATAAACTTCTGAAGATTATCAGTGCGGTGCATGATCAAGAAGCTTATTACTTGTTTCGGGAGACGTGAACAGTAAATTACTATCATGCACCACAGAAAACAACTGAAAATCAAACAGCAACAGAAATTCAAATTTGCCACAGAAGTCATAAGTCTAAGACTTTAGGGTAACACCACGAAAATTGCTGGACTTGAATGCATGTGCCGGAAAATCACATTTTTCCTTGATCGTCAGGCTAAAGGTCAGAGTATCTTAGCATTGCAAGATGTTACACCACTTACACGAAGTGTGACGAAATGCACAGAAAAGCAGATTCAATCAAAAGGAACTCTTCGTGAGTGCTATTGATGGAATTGTGAAATCCGCGCTCTGAGTCCCTGATGCCCAATATTACTCCGGATGAGGAAGGCGAGTGAAGACGTAAGTATCGTACCCTCATCTTGAGATGAAGACGTCGTATACCCAAGGACCTCAGCACAATAAATACTATGATGCCGCCCACCCACCCCACGCCATCTCAAGCAGGCTTACCCTCCCCATGAAGGCATCATCGTTTCCACCTGCCACCCTCCCTCCCCGCCTCTCTCTCCGCTACAAGCGTGACGTCACTACACGTGCTACGGCACTGGCACATACACACGCACCCGCCCCACCCCTCCTCCACTCCTCGGTCGCATTCATTCACAAACGTGGCGGGGCTGCTGCAGCAGCAGCGTGCGCGTATCACAGCTACAACTCACTCTACTCTCAGCCGCCCGACCCTGGTCATGACGTCACTCTCATGCTTGCACCCGACATGTATGCCACTCGTTACACTGACACCGACTGACAATGAAACGTCGCGCGACGTTTCACAAGCGTATGCTCGATGTCTCGCGAGGTACACGACTGTGCATCTAACTGTCGTCAGCTCAACGTGACAATGCCCAAGTAGACGCAATAGTGGTAAACTAAAAGCAACATAATATGTGTAAAGGCTAACTCGTAGTTACGTAAAATGGGAGAAGGTAAACGCGACGTAACGTAGAATAGGCGAAAGCAAACGCGTACCGTGGCGTAACATAAAGCGAAAGCAAAATCATAGCGTGACGTAAGCAAGTACAAACTCGACGTAACGTAAAATGGGAGAAGGCAAATTGAATGCACATGGCACCTTGTTAAAACGCACGCGTCTTGCAGATGTCACACAACCCGATTTGAAATAATTCAAGACACTCGGCTGTACTTCGCGGCTATACGAATAAAAGATTGTCCCAACACAGATTCACGAAAACAAAATTTGTCAAACTGTGAAAATTCGTTGCACGTGAAAGAAGCACACAATGACCGCAAACGGTGACACACTTTTAGCACGTAGCACTGATACGCCCAGACCTTTAGCCAAACTGGGCCAAGATCGATGACCCACGAAAGGGCAAGCAGTGCATCGCTATCTGAACAAAGTCCCACTCATTTCTCTGCATGTAACAGCACCAATAACGTAGCCTGGGACTGCTACGTGTGCAACACTAGGAATACTACGGGTACTCACCGCATGTAGATTTGCTTGAGAGCCACAGACGAGTTCACGCACGCTGGTGGCAGTCGGAAATCTTCGAGGATTTCCTCCCACTCGTTGCGTGCGTTCACCTAAAGATGAAGTGAGTAGAAGCTTATTAGTGAGTACAGAGCGAGGCACTGCATTGTGAGTGCTGGTGAATAGTGAGGGGACGAATTTTTTTTCTTATTGGAACAAGAACTGCTGGTGTGCAGCAATGGTTGAGGCTGACAACACAAAGGTAATTTCAAACTTGTTGATTTCACGTTTGAACAAATTGCATTCTACCAGGTTTTCCTTACAGATAACAGGAGAATATAACAGGAGATGTCAGATGAAAACAAAAACAATCAATTGACAAGCAAACAGAGGAAAAAATATATATTTAATCCACCAAAACTCTGAATACCATAGCAACTTGTTCATTAGATTAGTTCTAATAACTAAAAATGAATTTATTCTGTTAAAATTCTCAGTAGGTACTCAAGTAAGTTAAGAGTTTGTCAACACAAATTCTCCTGATAAAACTTGGTATACATATATATAACAATATTTTCTTGAAGTATAACATTTCAGGTAAAAAAATGGGTAGGTAGAAATTGTAATAATTTATAAGTAGCCCAAATTAATTTTTCCAATCACAGCCAAATTATCTAACTAGGTACACCAAGTTACTGCAAAAAAATCATCAATTGCAAGAGGTAAAAAAATTCGGAAGTTTTTCACCATTAAAAGAAATTAATTACATATGTCCATTTTAAGATTAATTGTCTTATTAATTAATTTAATTAATTAATTCATTTATGGTTCTTTGAAGTCTTTGAAGAGTTACAACATTAAATATACAGCAGTACGGTACGGTACTAAAATGCAGGGAATGAAGACAATCATATGCATGATATATACTATAGTTCAAATGTAGGAGAATAATTCACACTTGCAAATCATACAATACCTTCTGCCATCCTCCTCTGGCTGTCACAACCACATACAGCAGGTACAGGTCCACGCCCTTGCCATTGATTCGAGGCAACCGCTTGAAGGGGGTACTGCAACAAGAAATAAATATTCCAATCTTATTCCATGTGCTTCAGAATAAAATGTTGTTACATGTGTTAGATGATAAGGTCTGATGAATACATTGTAGTATTCTATGATAAATAAATTTTTTAGCCAATAATTCAAAGCTATGACATAAACTAGCCTGCCAGAAATTTCAATGCTATTCCATGTGCCAGAAAACAATCAAGTGTCATGAATACTTAGTAATATTCAATATTAAAGCAAAACAAATCAAATAAACCAGCCTACTAAAAATTCCTGGATTAGAAGTGAACAATACAACAGAAGATCATGGGATCAGCTCATGGGTAATAACTGAAGATAAGATCATGGGTTATAACTGATCTCTTGCATCATTCTTCATCATGGATGTTTGTGTGGTCATCATTAAAAGCCCTAATCTATTTCAGCACCATTCCATCAAGAACTTTCATCAAAAGCTTCACTGATTTGCCAATGAATGTCAACTGATATGAAGCCTTGAGCACAAAATAATGCAGCACTTTGCAGTCAGCAGGATTCTCAAAAGAAGGAATCATTTAAATTAACATAAACTGTTGTGGCCTTGATTGGATGGTTATGTCAATGTGTCTGCAGCTTCTCAAATGATTTAACTATGCAGCAGACATGCGCAAAATGTCAATAGCAACGCTGCAGCAGCGTAATTCAAAAACAGTTCTACTCTCAAAATAAGTCTCGTTTTTCTATTCATTTAATTAATAACACAAATGAGATTTTAAATGTGCAATAATTTCAATCAACTGAGACTGCACTTTATAGTGCAATATTCATAATGAACAACTATTTTAATACAATATCTTTCAAATATTGAGAAGAGAGTTGTAGTGCATGGCCAGAAACTTTGCATTTCAATGAATGATTATAATAGCAAATGCCACACATCTTATATGTATGTGATGTGAAATTAGAAGCAAGTTAATATTTTTGTGACGAACCCATCTTTCAAGCCCAATACCACTGAACTATGGTTCACATTCCAGGCAACTCACTTATGGTTGAGAAGCCTAGCGTTTGATATGTGGCTCACTACAAGTGAACAATGTGAACTAGCTAGTTTATTTGTATGTATATACCGGTGTATATAGTTTTTATTTATATAAATATGTCTAGAGCTGGTTAATTTGTATATATTTGTAAATGTATATTTAGTAACTGAGGCTGAGGTGTGTATATCTGGACTGATAATAAACATAGAACAAAGGTTGCCACTACCACAATATTTGGGTACCTTGTATATAAATATGGTCATCAAAGTTAAATAGATGAAATACCATAGCTACCATAGGAGCATTCAATCATTAGTTTCTCAAAAAAGAATCCCAAGTCATAACCAAATTGAAAGGTACTAATTATCAAGCAACATTTGGTTGCAACATGTAATTTATTTTGATTGCTCATGTAATTTAAGAAAGTTACATATCAACAAGAATTTACAAGTAACAAACAGGGTTGGATGACCTGAATGTAAGCTTCAACTTAGCCAAAATATTTTCATTAAACATGTTACCATCAATTGGGGATACTTCAGCCAACAGGGGTGACTTCAGCCACCACTACAACAGAAACAAATGGCAGTAAAACAAAATAATAAACGTTGTTCAAAGTGATTGGGGTGACTTTGGGAAACATTCATTATTTTGTTTTGCTGCCACTTGTTTCTGTTGTAGTGGTGGCCTAAGTCACCCTTGGACCTGGTGGCCAAAGTAGCCCCACTTGATGGTATTCAGTTTCATTAATATTTAGTAAGCAATCCACCATCATATAATTCTACCAGACATGGTGGAAACACAGTTGTTCATGTTGTTCATGTTCACACATTCCAATTTCTAGCACTGCTTCAAGATCAGTTTCTAGCATGAAGAGCAGAGATTGCAGGAAGGGTGATATATAAGTGAAACCGTGTGACTTGGACCAATGATGGGAAGATGTGGACCATTTTGACATATAAGAAAAGAAAACCCTATGCTTAAAAAGTTCTTAACCTAGGAAAATTGTGTTAATGGCTCTCAAAATACCACAAGACACCCTACAAATGCAATAACAATATATATTTAATAGTTAATACATTTAACATGTGGCTATTTGTATCACAAAGAGTGTTTATATATTTGTATATATATTTGACCACTAAAAATGGTCAAAGTCACCCTATCAATGGTTCAAGTTACCTTGTTTAATGCACTCAGTCAACATTATATATGAAAAAGTACACATATATTACATCAAAATACCAGGGAACTGGGGCTACTTTTTATAGGTCAGCTACCCTAAGGATCAAGCAAGGAACCCCAATGGATTGATACAAGACTATATGTCAGCTCTCATAGTGATGTAATTATAAACAATGCAGATATTTACCAAACAAATAACAACCAACAAGAGACATTATGAGACCTAAGACTCATCATAGAACAATGAGATGATAGAAAAAAAATCTTCAAGTTAGAGCAATATTCTGGCAAAATGGTGTTTGAGTTACCACAATATTTTAAAGATATGGTTAACAGTTAAACAATAGAATTGTTAGTATTGTCATACATTGTTCTATAACTTCTATTGTTCAAATAATGCTTTCACAATTACTATCATTAGTACCAACAAATTAATTCTTGCCTTTAAATTTTAACAACAAATTAGCTATCTCAACTGTTTTCATGACATTCACTGCTAACAGTGACTAGGTACTGACTAACACTATAAACTTTGTTTTTTGACCATTACCCAGAAATTTATGGGTTGAGATTTCAAAAAAGTTGCCAATATAGCCTAGTATGAAAACAACAGGAGCAAGAAACACCTTTCAAGTTTACAACTACCTAGGCTGTAAGGCTGAGTTCTAAACTTCTAAGTACCTACAAAATTTGTCAACATTAAATATTTGTAATTTCATTTAATATAAGAGTATGAAAAGCAATAACTCGAAAAGTTAATAAAATGTTAGGAATTCAGTAGAATATTGTTGTAAACATCGCCGATCAAAGCAGAAGGAAATGCCAAGCTAACACATCGAGCAACCAGCTGCGGCTGCTGCAGGTCTCAACGTTCTTATATTAAAATTACATCGAATTCAAATGAAACATTCAGACCTAGCAATATTACAACATAATCAGGTACAAAAATATACACACAGAAACAGTGAAAACGTTAGCAATAATGTGGTTTTACGTTCCTAATGTAGCGTGTTGAGAGTTCGAGAACGCGCGCCAACAGCTCAGCAACGCAAATGGTCGCCTCCATCACCTCAGATGTGTGAGGCAAATGTAACATCAAAAAATGCGGAACTGTGAGAAATGCGATAATGTTTTAGTCAGAGAACATTCTAAAAATTGATATAGTTGCCGAAAATTAGAAGAAACGGAAGCGCGAGGTGCACCAAATCATTTTTACACGAAGATTTCACCGCGGATTAGTAAGCGTGAACTCACCCTCGTTGTTGATGGAATTCGTTCAGCTTTTTGAGAAAAGCATCATATTCCTTATCATAAGCTTCTGTTTCACTGGAGTTGTCTTTCGACATTTTGCAACTATAATAAACCGTAGCCTACATTAACTCCAAAGTAGCACCCAATAGGCGGGTGAACTCAAAAGTACGATTTGATCACTTGTGAGCGGGAACTGCTCCACACACACCGGCAGCCGTAGACTGTCTGAGCCACCAAGCGTTCCAACATTCTGTGAAGCCACTTTCTTACCCAATAAACATGTCACTAGCAATCAAATTTGCCAGGAGGGCCGTTTCTACGATTGCAGTAGAATCCGAACATTACAGATAATTTTTATTGCTCTACATTCGTTTTGTTTACATAATAAATTTGTGGAATGCATCATTTGTCGAGAGTGAAGTTGCGCCCTCTATGCTCGGAAGCCGCGCAGGCTCATAATATATATCGATTATAAAAGTTACAAACGAAATAAAAAATAAGCATTAACATCGGGAAGTTTATCTCCAAATTAGATTATTATTTTTCGCTCTTAAATAATCAAGAAGGAAACGGGAATATGAAAGTGTTGAACTTCGTCATCGCTTTGTCCTGCTCACAAAATGGCGGATGTTACCTACTTTGGTCTCGTAACGAAATAATGATTTAAAATAGCAAATCGGTCAAATTATAATTTTCGGGAATGTTTGAAGGCAAATCATAGAAAAATTTTGGAATGAACATTTATAACAGGCCGCGCGTTCAAAGGTTAGTTGACGGGGGACGCAGTATTCTGAGTGAAGGTTAGTGAGAAGAACCATTTCAGAAAGATTCGATCGGATGATTTCGCCCGGTAGGAGCTGAGCGATGTATTGTGGCGATGGGTCAAGGCGTCTACCGTTGCACCGTCGGTAACCATGCATGAAAAATATCTTCCACAATACAACTTCAAACAAAACGTTTCAATTATATTATCACTGATACGAAAATTCAATAATCATGATTAGTAACTTTTTTTGCCGAGGCGAGCCTCAATAATGGCTTCAGCTTTTGATCGGGACTCCTTACATAACTATTGGAAATATTTAGTCAGTGCAATGCATACAAATATCATATTCTTATCGTATTTCCTCATGCCTTTTCATATTGTTCCAGTTAATTTATACATATTCGATTACTTATATTGTCTAGAGAAATATTGATTAATCGAAAATTGTAATATTGTACCATTAATATTTTAATGTCAGTTTACATCGATATCGCTTACCCTCATCCCTCGCTTTCATTATTTATTGTTTTGAAATAAAAAATGTAAACACAACGACTGTAGGCGGTATAGACGATTTTTATTCATTTTTTATTTTATTTTTTTTTTAACTCCAAAGATAGACACCAAATTTGTTCATAGGCGATAATTCGTTACGAATTCGTGAAATTTCCGACAACAACTGCACGGAATTTATCATCTTAAATCATCATTTGATTTATCATTTCAATGTTTCGCCACTCCCCCATCACCACTCCCCCACTCACCACTGCCCCACTCACCACTCCCCCACTCACCACTCCCTCACCCTCATCACTACTATATCATCTCCTATTAACAATAAAAACTCTTCCCAATATACTATCCATACATATGATGAATTAATTCCCTGGACAACATATGTATATTACACACCACCAAGTCAATCAAATACACTAATAAAATACACTTATAATATACACTTATAAAATACTCTTATAAAATACACTTATAAAACACTCTTAGAAAATGCCCGTATAAAATACACTTTTTTAAATTTTATTCCGACGCCTATCGCTGATGCCGAATTCATTGACACATAATATTCTGTTCATTAAAATAATATTCTCAACAATATTGCTCCTTACCATGGATTTCATGAACTTTAGTTTCCTTTATTCTTTATTCACATCGGCATAAGAACGCGTAATTTTCTTGGGATGAAGACAAGATCCTATAATGGGATAAAGACAAGATCCTATAATGGGATAAAGACAAGATCCTACAATGGAATAAAGACAAGATCCTATAATGGGATGAAGGCAAGATCCTATAATGGGATAAAGACAAGATCCTATAATGGAATAAAGACAAGATCCTATAATGGGATAAAGACAAGATCCTATGCTGGATAAAGACAAGATCCTATAATGGGATAAAGACAAGATCCTATGATGGATAAAGACAAGATCCTATAATGGGATGAAGACAAGATCCTATAAGTGGATAAAGACAAGATCCTATAATGGGATAGAGACAAGATCCTATGATGGATAAAGACAAGATCCTATAATGGGATGAAGACAAGATCCTATAAGGGGATAAAGACAAGATCCTATAATGGGATAGAGACAATTGAGATCCTATAACGTGATAGAGACAAGATCCTGTAATGGGATAAAGACAAGATCCTATAATGGAATAAAGACAAGACCCTATAATGGAATAAAGACAAGATCCTATAATATGATAAAGACAAGATCTCATAATGTGATAAAGACAAGATCCTATAATGGGATAATGACAAGATCCTATAATGGGATGAAGACACGATCCTATAATGGGATAATGACAAGATCCTATGATGGGATAAATACAAGATCCTATAATGGGATAGAGACAAGATCCTATTATGGGACCAAGTTAAGATCCAATAATGGGATAAAGACAAGATCCTATAATGGAATAAAGACAAGATCCTATAATGGGACCAAGTTAAGATCCAGTAATGGGATAAAGACAAGATCCTATAATGGCTAAAGACAAGATCCTATAATGGATGAAGACAAGATCCCATAATGGGATAAAGACAAGATCCTATAATGGGATGAAGACAAGATCCTATAATGGGATTAAGACCAGATCCTATAATGGGATAAACACAAGATCTTATAATGGGATAAAGACAAGATGTTATAATGGGATAAAGACAAGCTCCTATAATGGGACAAAGTTAAGATCCAATAATGGGATAAAGACAAGATCCTATAATGGGATAAAGACAATATCCTATATTGGAATATAGATAAGATCTTATAATGGGATAAAGACAAGATCTTATAAAGATCCTATAATGGGATAAAGACCAGTTCCTATAATGGGATAAAGACAAGATCCTATAATGAGATAAAGACAATATCCTATAATGAGATAAAGACAAGAGGACGGCAAGTAACACATCCTAATAAACCTGGCTCCTATTAAGCTGATAATGGAACGTCAATAAAAGTAAAGCAAATAAAGTCAATATATCATCAATACACGGACAAAACATGATGCAACTGAAAACAACATGTCACAATAATAAAAATTTGCATCATAATCTGATTTAAATTGATGCATGTTCAAGAATAAAATAACAACATAATATTATCTTCAAAAAGAATTCAGAACATTATATTTTGAAATCATCCAGCAATTCATTAAAAATTTCCACACAAATAAAAATCTACGCTTTTCTATTTTTAAACGAACCGTAGAGCGTCCGCCTTTGTAATTATGGGAATGTTGAGGAACAGGAGGGTGAAGATTAGATATAATAGGTTTTTATCATGTAAAATTGCTTTATTCGTGCCTTATTCGTTCTTTATTCGTGCCTCATTAGCGTTTTATACGTGCCTTGTTCGTGCCTTTTTCGTGTCTCATTCGTGCCTTATTATTCTTGAGCTTTAAAAGCTGTCGTCAAGCTTTAATATTTTCCACTGCCTATATACACATAAGAAGTTCTTCAGCGGATCATTGTTGGCTTCGTATATACTAAACTCTAAGCACTGTACGCATAGACTTATTAATTTACCTAGTGACCAGTTTCTTTACATTAAAAGGTAGACCACGCCAGATTACTAACGTGTTTGATAATTCTGAAAAATGTAATGAGCAGAAAAACGTTTTTAATGAGCGAAATTGTAGGACACTTGATAAAGCATGCAAAATTATTAGCCCCTGACTGCCGCAGTAATTTATTGATTGAAATCTTGTTGTCAAAGATTTAAAACAAAATGTTTGAAATCATCGTCCCAATCTAAAATTTTACTTATGAAGGAGATGCCATATGAAACGCAAATGGATTTGGGAGTAGAAATGATCAACTTAATTTCATCTTAGTGCATCACTAAACAAAACAAGGAATGGGTCAAATTGTCTAAACAGTGATAAACTTCCTGCAAGTAACACTGATACGACCAAATATTAGCCATACTTGGTCTGCATGATCAACAAAAGAATAAAGAGTGGGTCAATATTAGGAGAAATTATCACTTATTTATCTGAGTCTATTTTGTCTTCTAAAAGTCACCATAATTCACCGCCTGCTCCAATGTAATAAATATTGCACACTTCATCGTAAGAATTTCTGCAGTCAAAATATGTCGCATCACTTCAACAACTCAGCACTTCAACATATACTCAACTCAACGCTGCAACATATACTCAACTCAACGCTGCAACATATACTCAACTCAACGCTATATAATATAATATACCATAATATAATATAATATAATATGATATATATTATTATATAGATTATTTTACTAGCCCCTCACACTCTCTTAATGTATTAATTAGATCATTTATAAGTAAAGGCTCTTATGTCCTTAATTAAAAGTGCAACAGATGAATCATTTCTCGAATAACTAATTTCTTGGCTAATTTCATGGCTTGAGTTTTGTATAAAAATTAAAATATGTATTATATGAATGGAAATGATTTAATCTGATCATTCCGACTTTCTCTTGACAAAAAGTTTCCTGTTGTTCAATCCCTAAAATATCACCAGAATTTATTTATTGCCCTATTCTAGAGAATTTATTATTTAGAGAATTTTATCATCGAATTTCTCCGATCTCACAATATTTCTATATTTTTACTGGAGCAGTTGAGTTTTATTTGATATAGAGTTTCGTAACACGCCATTTTAATGCTAAAATGGTTCACATGTGTTAAAAGATTTGATTGAACACTATATGAACCTTCAACTGTCCCGTTAGAACAGCCCACTATAAGTTTCTATATGCATGAACAACTTACTATTCATTCCATGTTCACATTACTCACATACACTTCTAATTACAAATAAACCCCCATACTATAATATATTTGCATGTATTTGCCCACCATACGCTACACTGTTCTCCTCCAATAGCATATTATATCTATTGTAAAATAAACTCGTACGGCCTCGAGTGTCTAATACTGATTCTGTTTTTTTTTAACATAAAGCGTGATTAATTGAAAATAGGAGCCCAACACGCAAAAATCTACCGAAATAAACTAAATTAAATTATTCTAAATGAAAATTTCACTTTACTCGTATAATGTTCGAATAATATATTTCTTTGAATTGAATGTTGAATGTATGTAAAAACACATCAAACAATTTTACCAGGCCATCAGTGTTCAAGATTTTCATGAGAAGTAATTCATCTAAATTATGTGGGACGTAATAAAACACAACTGCCATTTGTATGCTCGCCTTAATCCGGTGAACGTATACTTAATTTCATTAATAATGTTAACGACGTCATGGATGAAATTATTTACCATAATGTGTTGTGCACGCCTAAATTAGTGTGACCTGGTGATTTTTTTACAAGGATTATAGTCATTGTCCTGTAATTTCAATGCAAAATTTATAGCAGATTTTTAAGTAAAACGCAGAAGAGTTAACGCCTACGGAACAAATGTACGTGATTTTCATTGACATTTTTTGATAAGGACAAAGTATTGGTGAGATATTCCCACATAATCTCATACATATAATAATAATTTTTCGCTTGGTCGGTTGGGAGGGGTGAGGGTTGAAATAACCGCTATTGTTTGGAAACAATAAACGCTATATATGAAGAAAAAGTAAAATAAATTATACTGACCTGCACTATTATTGAAAAAAATTTGTCTCAATAAGTACCTTCATAACCAAAGCCAAATTCAGCGTATTGAAGTTCAGACCAACTGAAAAGATCATCCAGTGAGAATTAATACAGTGTGGGCCAAAAGTCACTGATCATTTTTATTACTTATTATCTTTTTTATTTCTTACTATTTATTATTTTGTTCAGATCGTGAAAATTAATTGTGGGAAAATTCAGTACCGTCCATCGTAAAAAATTGTAAAATTTTACTATTAAAATCAAAGATTAATATTTCAAATCCAAATGGCTTACCGAAGAGGGTATCTAAAGGAAAATGTTTATGCCAACAATTCGCACTCTTTAATGGAGCTAAAGGAAAATATCTCTAAAGAAATAAGAGAAATAAGCCCAGCTACTTTGGGAAAGTTTATGGCAGAGGTAATCGAAAGAGCTCAAATTTCAAAAGCTTAGTAAAGTAAATTTGTGATATTAATAAAATTAAATATGCGATAGAAAATAAATTTACATCGATTTGAAATAATGATACTAAAATTTCATGCATATAACTGTTGAAATAAAAAATTATTTAAAATTGAAATGGTTCAGTGACTTTTGGTCCGCCCTGTATAAATACGAGACCCACAATTGTGGCTCTGAAATATTTGTTAGAGGCTCAAAGCCGATTTGATATAAACTTCGATTTGCTTCAAATTATCGTTCGTCGTTTGCTTGGCATGTGACGCTAAGCTTGTATTAAGCAGCAATTGTGCATTGATTTCTTCGTAACCACGCATTAGCTGTAAAATATAAATAGTTGAGTAAATGGAATATTACGCACATTCTCCGCAGACTTCAGCGCATGTCGCTTGTTCGTCGCTCGCTTCGTTAAATCCCTAAATTTCGAAACCAAGAAACACGCGATAACTTATACCTTATTTGAAGATGAAGCAATACGAAAACAGAACAAAATGCGTAAGACGTACAAATGAACGCGTATTTGTTATCATTGTGTTTGTGATTAATATATCCTTGGCGATCTCCGTGATGCACAAGGCGAGCTTTAAACAAGTTTCGCCCGGATTCACTGTTTCTGGCAACGGAAGCACGTATCGTCTGAACCGCATACGGTGAGCTAAATTAGAGATGATGAAAACAACTCTGTCTCAAAAGAGCTAATATTCTTCATGCTACTTATTTCCTTTGAAACAAAACATTAAAACAAATCGCGTACTGTTTGTGTGGTACCACCGTGTTGTATGACGTAGCTTATTTATCGCTTAGTATTCATTGTCAATTGGTGGAACAATTCAATTCTAAATAATTTCAATATAAGCACCATCTAACTGCATGATTTTCCATCTGAGACAATTTAACTTCATGAGTTCGATATTTTAATCCCCTCCTCTTATAAATTTTTCATTAATAAATATTTGACTTAAAATTTACATCAAATAAATGCCAATAAAATTCTCCATATTTTCAATGCAAACGTTACGAAAACCAGCAACAGACACACAAAAAAAATTCTAAAATTATTCGAAAAATTAGCCGCTAAAATCAAATGCGGGCATCGATATTTACTCATTGATCCTTCATGATATTTCCAGCAGGCGATGGAGCTCGTAACCCGAAAAGCTTAGTGTGAAAAATTGTGTATTTTTTGACATATCATTCGACTTTAATTTCTGAATAATTCTGCAATTTAAATAAAAAATTTCATAATTATAGTCATTTACATAATCACTGTTGGGTGATATTTTTTTCCAATATATGAACAATAGTAATGCATGCATCCAGGTCTGAATTAGATGATTTTTCCTCGGTAGACCAATTGAATTGTCCGCTTCAATACCCGATGGAAGTTGTTAACAACAACATTTGTAGTGACTGAGTAAACACAAACATGAAAAGCCTTAGGCTGATTTTGCATTACAAAGTGAAGCTAATAAAAGAAATGATACGATTTCAATTCTTTGCCTGCCAGATCTTTATGCGGCATTAACTGATATACAATTGTACGGAGTAAAATAATAATTACATGCAT
Source organism: Hyalella azteca (assembly GCF_000764305.2). Classification (NCBI taxonomy): domain Eukaryota; kingdom Metazoa; phylum Arthropoda; class Malacostraca; order Amphipoda; family Hyalellidae; genus Hyalella; species Hyalella azteca. Next base: position 146,808 of record NW_025933374.1, read on the forward strand.
TGAATGATGGTCTGCTTGATAACTGTGATTTATAGACAAGCCCTGAAATGATTGGGCTCGATGCCTGAATTATAAATGGCTTTATTTCATTTTTTGATAAAAGAAATTCTTGTACTCTGATTTCGTGTAAATGCTGCAAATTATCATTTACTAAGTTTGTCTCTTTCCATTTTGAATTGAATAAGAAAAATGTGGACATGAGAAATTGATTTCAACTTTAAGCCTTTTTCTTCCAACAGTTGCAGCAGCTTCTGCCGACACGACATCCTGTGTTACGTATTTACTTGGGACACCACGACTGAAGAATGTCGTATTTTGACGTCTTTGGACCCGACAAAGCCTCGGGTCCCGGCCCCTACAACTCTCGAGACGTACTACCTCACATCGGACCCACAAGGTTACAATCCCGGACTTCTAACCTTCATCGGTCTCCACATTGATCGTTGGACCGGAATCCGTCAGCTTTGTAAAAACCGAGGAGGTGACTTAGCTTCTCCCGTCAACACGCAATTTGCTTACATGCTGTACGTTGTGACGAACGCCACTGACATTGCTGTGGGCGTTACTCGTAATACCACTACCCAAGTACTTTACGACATTAATAATCACGAGTACAATGTCTCCAGCTGGGATGAGGGTGAGCCAGACGTTCCTGGACAGGGCAATATTTTTCTTAGGAGAGGCAAATTTTGGGACATCAATAACGCGAACAGGACATATCATGAAGTCCCGTGCCGTTTGCCATGAAGGTTTAATGTTGATTCAAAGGCCGAAGAACGAATTTATTCAACGAAAATATCATTGAATTTAATTGAATAAAATTTGGGATCTTGACAACATCTCAGAAGAGCGGTAAAAACGTTTATCAAAATTAATAATTCTAACGATAACTTTCCGCCTTCGTTTTAAATTGAGCCACTAATTTGAAACTCAGGCAATGCGCTGTTTTAATGAATGTATCCTTATAATGGCAAACCAATGCAAAATACCGGAAGTATTTTCAAGCAATGCGTAGATGGCTTTGAAAATAATTATAGTAAAATATAACTTGCGCATTTTATGAACAAAAAGATGCGAATGCGCGCATCATCGACACCAGATCATTTGGGCTCATGGCAATTATTCCAGATCGTCGTTTTCTGCTCTTGTAATATGGGTAGGGTTTGTCTTGTGGAATATTTACGGGAACACAAACACTTTTGTTTTTCCTCTACACTAACGCATGAATATAATATTGGTTGATTATTATTTATTGGTAAATTAATTTATAGACGTGGATGAAAATGAAGCAGAAGTGAATGCTGATGAAGTTATATTTGCATGGCCGTTAATATTATTTTTGTTAAATTTAATGTTATAGTTTCCAGCACTGTTAGGTTGCACTTGCAGGCAGTAGTTTAGTTTACGATTGTTTACTGGTAACGATCTCCTCCCTTGGGCTAGAAACTTAGACATGTATATAACATTGTAGTGAGGTTGCCTACTGATCGTTGATATCGCAAATCACCGTTCTTGAATGATCGTTGATATTATGCGTCAGGGTTCTAAACTCAACGTTGATATTGCGAAACAGGGTTCTTAACTGATCGTTGATCTTTCAAGTCCGGCTGTTAATTGATCATTATTATTGAGCATCAGGGTTCTTAACTGATCGCTCATGCTGAACGGTGGGGTTGTTGACTGAAAGATGATGTTCATCGTTTACTAATTGTTGATGTGTTACTTCAGGGTAATTATAACTAATAATCAATGTTGGTCATCCTTGTCGTTAACGAATCATTCATGTCACGCACGACTGTGGTTTAGCGCACGTCGATATTGACGAGGCCGTTGTCGGTGCGGTCGGCGAGGGTGGCCAGACCGTCGGCCTGCACCTGACGCGTGTCCGAGCAGCCGCCCGTAGCGGTCCAGTGCCATGTCCAGGTGCCCTGACATGACCACGACAAGAAGTTAAATCAAAATCGTTCTCTTATCAAAATAAAACACTATAATAATCTGATATAAAGTAAAATTATCCTAAAATAAATGAGAAGTAAAATGCAATCCAACGTTTTTCCTATCAAATTCATTCATAAACAACCTTAAATAAAGTATCATTATTTCGAAAATTACAGAGTAAAACTTCAACCAAATGCGTTTTCTTAACAAATTGAACATATATAATAACTATATATACATCAGTCTCCCCCTAAAATTCCCCATTCCCCGAGAAAAAACGTTAAATCAACTGAAAATTTCGTGTTAATTTTAAGCGCTATAATAACCTTATTTAAAAGCACCTGTTTTTCACATATAAGGACTTGGAGTTTAAACTGTATATAACTTGACACTTGAAATTAAAATATTCAAATTTCACATATCACTGTACCGTGTTCATATTTTAGTATATATAATATTATAAGTAGTATTTATATTATCAGTCTGCTTATATCGCAAGTTCATCAGGAATTTAAAAGCAAAGAAAACACCAAGCAAATTCACCATATCGATATTGTCAATATCGATATGGTGAATTTGATTGGTATTTTCGTTGCTCTTAAATTCACATAATATTTCATCGTTATTATAAATATATAACTCACCGCGTAGCCATGGCTGATTCATATAATATTATATCATTATAATACATATATAACTTACCGCGTAGCCATGGCTGATTCATATAATATTATATCATTATAATACATATATAACTTACCGCGTAGCCATGGCTGTAGGCGTAGTTGTGGAGGTCGGAGAGCGGCGTGTTGAGGGAGCAGACAGACGCGAACTCTCCGATGACGATGGGGCGGTCGAGCTTGTAGTCCGAGGCGCTTACCTGAGAAACAAATATGAAGTAAAACATAATATTTTGTTCACAGGAATAAATTTAATATGATAGTTAAACAGATCATTGCATTATTTATTTAAAGGTGGCCATGCGTTATTTTGGAATGCCAGATGAGTTTTTCATCACTAAATCAACTTTGAAACTCTGGACCTTAAATGATTGACTTTTCGCTACCAAAATCATTCGAAAGATTTATCGCCACCAGTTCAAGTTCTTATGAGTAGAAATTTCTCATATCTTGATGTACTGTAGTGTCAATAAATGTTATATAATTGAAGGTTATTTCATTCTCATCACTAGATCATTAGAACAAGACATCAATAGACGAGGTGTTATCCTCGGAGGAACGTATATATAAGGTTGTTCTGTACGGATATTCAATGAAAAATTAGTCTCGATAATGACTAATTTTTTATACAAGAAAATCATCACTCCTGGTGTACAATTTTTTTCAACTTGAATTCTTTATATATGAGTTAAATATAATTTTACTATACATTACACTCAGAGAAATGAAGAAATGAGTGAGACTTTATCCAAATATCGATACACTTCATACCCCAGAGCAGGTCATCAGGATTCAATTTGGCCAGACAAACTAGCGTATCAGTGCTTCGTCCGCACTCTGTTAGTGCTAAGGAGGTCATTTGTGTCAGTCTTTGTACAGTGTGTCAGTATTTGTGTAGACAGTGTGTCACTATTCGGACAATATGACACATTCTAGATAACTGGATTCTAACTGACAGTGAAAGGAGCATTGGGGCTCCAGCTGCTGCCCCAGTCGTAGGTGTGCATCTGATAGAAGTCGAGCTGGGCACCTGACCCAGCTGCACCGTTCAGGCAGGCATCTGAGTAGTGATTCTTGGTGTTCGAGAACGCGTCCGACTGGGGGAACTGGCCTGAGAAGTAGAGGAAAATACGCGTCGGTTATGTGTTGTTTTTAGGTGAAGATTTATTTGAAAACGCGTCTGTTTAGGAGAACTGGACTGTAGAATCAAATTGGACTTTTCAGGTATATAACTTGATCACTTTTTAATTCAGTAAGACCGGTGGATATGTCACGTAAGGGGTAAATTATATTAATATGAGTGTACCAGGCATTTAAATGAATTTATCATGTGTTATTCCATTAAAGAAAGTATACGTCCGTCCGACTAAGAATAACATTACTTTTATTCAAAGTACCTCCTTATTTCGTATTTCATTTATATTTTCATAAACCGCGTAGAGTTTGAACTCACCCCACGAGCCGAGAGTAACCAGAGCTGAGGGGTCGTTTTGCTTAATAACGATGTTTTGTTTGCCGATGAAAGTCAAGAATCTGATGGAGAGAAAGACAATTAATTATTCATGCAATTATGACCACGAAAGAAAGCCTTTTTCACACGTTCGCTACTTCATTTAAGATATTTTTTACAATTGGGAAATGGTTAATTCGATATTTTTAGTCTTTTTCATTTCATTTGAAATAATTTACAATCAATCTAGAATAATTTAATCTATTAATAATATTACTATGATCTCTAACAGCCCACACCTCTCCATAGGAATGCCCACACCGGTCCAGCCAGCACCGGACTGCCCGATCACTGTCGTGTCGTAGCACGAGTTGCTGTTAGACTCCACCTATAGGGATGAAAAATTAGCTCTGAACTAAACGGGAGGGGAATATCATAATATGTCCTTCAGCCTAACGGGATGAGAATTTATCCTTCAAGTAAACGGGATGAGAATTTATCCTTGGACCAAACGGATTGAGAAAATATCCTTCAAAAGAACGGGATGGGAATTTATCCTTCAACTGAACGGCAAGAGAATATATCCTTCAAATGAACGGGACCTGAGTTTATCATAAATGGGTGGAATGGGAATTCATCCTCGAAACAAATGTTGATTTATTCGCTCATGTTACACTATTGAGAAGTTGCCGCAAGATGCTTTGTAAAAGCTAATTTGATCATCAAGACTACTTTATTATTTTGTTCTAAATAAAACTAATTAATATCTTTAGGTCTCAAGGATGGAACTCTAATAAAATATCTCACCCGGACGGATCCCTCTGGCTCGTTGATGGCTTCATAGGCTGCAAGAGCTGGATGACCGCTGAGCGCAGAAGCTAGTGGCTGTTGACATAAAATTTGTAATATTTTAGCTCTAAATAGAAATTTTTGTAATGCAGCAATCTCTTCTTAGAAAATGTTGTAATGAAGTAATTAATCTAAAAGTAAATACATGGAGCAGACGCGTTTGTTAGCGTGCAAAGGAATTGTCGGAATGTATATTTTATTTCTATTTAGTTATTTAGCTCTTCGTTCACAACCTTATTTCTCAATACATGAAACATTATAATAGGATATTTTATGAACAAAATTGAGGTCTCACTTAATCAAGGCAGCCGTGATTGCGTTATAACGTTGTAACGATCTTTCTCCGGATACGCAATTTTTAATATTATTTCTCAACCCAAGGTCCTGATAAATTGAATAACTATTTGCTAGCAAGGGGGTTGAGATAAGCTTTCTAACCCCTGGAAAGCAAAGAGGTTAGATGAGATATGGGATACAGCCTATAAAACATATAGGTGGTTGAAATGAGCAACAGGCAATCCTCTGAAAAACATAGCAGTTTGGGTTGAACTAAAGGTGCCCCCTATAAAACATAAGGGGTTGAGATGAACTCGAAGTATAAGGGCCGTACGATCAAAACTCGCTCAAGGACAATTATCGGCTTATTTCTCGTCTGTGATCAGAGTGTTTAGTTAGAAAAACTGTTGGTGATTGGCCGACGGAATAACGAACTCGTGACTATTTTTGATAGTACGGTCCGCGGTAGACAAATTGGGTTAATTAAGCTGAGCATGACTGGGCAGGGTACGTGGCCCGCCGCCCATGTGGTTAAAGTTCAGAGTACCAAGGTTGGAGTAGCGAGCTACGTGTTCGATTCCAGATTCCTGTGACAGTTCTGGTCAAATCTGCGAGGAGACTGGGCGGTAAAGCACAACAAAATTGCACCAGTGAGTTGTGTTTGAGACCCGAAAAAAGCTGTAAGTATTCTGCGATTCTCAGAATCAGCGACAGGTCTAACGGCTTAGTCAACGCTGGCACCGTTAAACTATACAATATCATGACTCACCGCGAGGCAGTTATCAAGGTAGGTCTGCAGTTTGCTGTCGTCCCAGACCAGGTTGATGTAGGCCTGGTTGCCCATCACGGCGCCGTTCCAGAGGGTCAGAGTGACGAGGATGTCGTTGGCCTGCGCCGCGTCAAGGAATTTCTTGACATCGTTGATGAAATCTCCGGTGCGGTCGCACGCGGTCACGTAGCCGTCGCTGTCGAAGTTAGGTGTGCTGTAGCCCTCGACGTGCACCCAAATTCCTTAACAAAATAGACTTAAATATTAATTATTGTAAACTTAAGCTATTTAAAATTGAAACTAATGAATAAAATATAAATTAAATTAACAACAAAATCTAGCTTGATTCGAGTTGTTCTTCTCATTTGTTATGTTATATATTAAGATGCAGTAGTAAACAAGGTCAACAAATGGATGAACATTAACATAAATACGAAGTTCAATGATATTTGAAGTTGCATCCGAGATTGATTGCATTTGCGCTCAGTAAATCTCTGATCTGAACACATGTACGCCGAAAATCAACATCAGCTTAACTTCACCTGGGACTATTGTACCCATATCCTATAATTAATGTACTGACCATGCCATATGCAAAAGATAATACACGAAAGAAGTTTTAAAAGTTTGTTGTTACAAGCAATCCAAAACACCTATAAGACGGAAAGAAAAACTTCCTCTGTTCATTTCGATTGAAAAGATCGAGTTAAAAAAATCATACAGTAAGAACTATATTGATAATGGAGAATGTTTTTTTTTACTCACGGAAGGAGTTTCCACCGGCAGCTTTGACTTCAGCGAGCCAAGTCTCGAGGCTGCCGTCGTAGCCACCGTTGCCGAAGTCATAGCCATAACTGTTCCACGCAGCGTTGGCGCCGCTCAAGTATACCTTTTCACCGCCGTACATCAAACTGCTTCCAGAAACCTGTGATAATTTGCAAGAATTTTAGCTACAAAATTCAGAGACAGAATTTTTGTGCGATACTACAGAATGCAGTGAAACTGGCGCGTAAACATCTTCATCTACGGTAAGTGAGAAAGCAGTGCTTCGGACGAATAAAACAGATAAAATATAATTGCTCGCGTACAATAAAACAAAAATTTTTGTCAAATAACAACTGTAAAATGAGAACATACTAAAATTATCAGAAATTATTGACGATGAAGACGACTGCCCTTTAACTAAAGACTAGCAATAAGTTAGGTTTTGCTATTACGTACGGTAAGTTTGACGGCAGAGGCTGAGGCCGCTAGGCAAGCGGCGATTATCAGGAAAGCCTTCATCTCGCCTGTCTGGTCTGAACTCGAAACTTTAGTCTTCGACTGCAGCTAACGACGAGTAGAGATATCGGGCAAGCTGTTAGTGCTGGGACTGGCTTGAGACGTGGTCATTTATATACTTTGAGTTGAGGTATATATACACGAGTACTTCAAAGTTCAACACAATGACGATAGCGTTGTGGTGTTGTGGAACCGTGTGCCGAACAACAGCTGATGCTTGGGAACCACTGGAGTTGCACTGGTGTCGTGTGATAATTAGGTACGTAGAGTTGTTTACCACTTACATTTATGTTACATGTTATGCTATTTTATTTTTCTTGAGGTGTACTTAGGTTTTGTTCGATCCAAACGAAAGTGTCTTACTCAGAAACAAATGAACCTTCATCAATTTCTTGAGCTCTTTGAGCTTTGTTTCTTAATCATTAACTGAAAAGCAAGATCAAAGCTTGAAATCAGCTGCTTGATACTGTTGACGGAGCGTCTCTCATGGGGAAAGTTCTGATGTTAGAGTAAATTTATAAAAAATATAAGTTTATAAGAAGGTTTGGCAGTAAACTTCATTTATTCATTCATGGATTCATTGATTTCAATGGAGAGATCCGAAATGGGATTTTGACGCACTTTGGTGCCTTAATAACTAAATTGGAATGTGCGATATTTTAAAAATTAATATCAATCGATAGCAGGAGCGAATAGATTATTTAAAAAAAAAAACAAGCTATAATACTAATTTTGAAAACGATTTAAAACTATTTTGAATTGCGCTGTCACCACGTTTAAAACTGACGAGGTATGTAGGTAGTTTCAGGACGATCGCAATCTTGCATTGAGAAATCTGCTTCAAACAACAGCTGCTTCTCTTATATCTCTGTAGCGGCCTTCAGTTTTCCTCGATAACTGCACAGTCATGTGATTACTGTCAACTCTGCAGAAAAATGTTTATTTCATTGAGTATTGCGATATTCGTATTACACACAAGTTTCGGTAAGAAAGAACTCAACTGTTTACTTATCGTTATATGTATGCTAGGAAAAAAGGTCGAAGTGGAAGAATTCTAATGATATGAGTTTTTCTTTTTTTCCAACGTTACTGCAGGTCAGTGTCAATTTAGATGTAATTTTTTCCTAATATTTCTTTCCTGTTTGATCTGTCCGTTTTATAATAATTTTTATATGTCTAATACAAATTATCTCAATTTTGTTTCTCGTGTCAAGTTTTTTCCAAGTACCTACATTCTTGAAATAATTGTGATTATATAACCTAGGTACACTTGCTTGGCTATGAGCGTTTGTCATGTATTGCTGAACAAATATTGACTCACAGTGAAATAAGAAATAAGATGGAGTTATTGCAACGTCAATTCAACACCAATATATAAAACAGGATGTGGATACTGTAATTACAGTTGTGTGAAAATCACTGGAATAAAAATGTACTTTAGCTGCTCTTTCAGTGGTGTTAACTTACGTTAATCGGTGCGTTCTGATGAAGAAAGATTGAAGATTATAAAGCTTCCCAGTCTCCGTTATCGTCGCCTGCGTGGTGATCTCATTGAAGTATTCAAGTATACTCATGGTTTGTACAAGGTCCCAGAAGGATTACTAGAATTTGAAACAAGAACCTACACCAGGGGTTACCGACATGTGGAACAGCCTCCCTGAAGATATTGTTGACGCTCCGAGTATGAACGCGTTCTAGAACAGACTAGACAAGGCCATGCAGGAGCATATGTTTAGTCTTGAAATGCCTCGTATCCTACGGAACAACTGACATCTAGAAACGATTTTAAACCTACCGTCCGTTGAAAATATTTGATCAAAAGACCAGTCTAGTCAAGAAAATAATAAGAATCGACAACATGCCTTTTCTTCAATGCCGAAGATACTATACAGTCTATACTATACTATACAATGTACTCGTATGTTCCTTCCACCGGAGAATCTTCCTTTATGACCTACATACTGCACACGTTCATTTTGATCGTTGCCAAAAGCGCAGAGAGTATCATGTGAGCTTCGTAAATGTGACAATCAACATTTTATCTTGTATAATGCAATTTAACACTGGTGTAACAGCTCTGATTAGGCCACATTTACTTGTCGCCGATTCTCAACCCCTGATCTTGTAATCCAATCACGATAATCTTGACCACTAGGTAACCTCAAGCTGCAGCAATAACTTATAATATGATAAAATTATATTTAGAGCTGCAGCTACGTGACAATACAAAGCGTAGCTTTCTCTTCGTGGTGTGAATTGAAGTTCCGTTGTATTTTTCATTTCCTATAAATAAATCAGTTGATTAATTAGCAAACCATACAACAGGAGAGCCTTGTTATTTCGAATGACAGAGTTCTTGAAATTGCAGAATAGTATTTTGGAAACTGTTGCAATTAGTCGGTTAATGAGACCTGAGAGGAATCGGGATTTTTCGTAATGTGATTCGAATTACCAGATTTCCAAGATTGAGACAGGTGCCAAATTTCTGAACAAGAAGGAAGCACGCCATTCCAAAGTCTGCAATAATGATCAATCGAGTTGCGTCAAATGGCGCTACATTTTCTCATTTTTGTTACATTGTCTTTTCCTTCACGAAGACTGGCGAAATACCAAAGGAAAAGTGCACGAAATTATTTTCATCGGACACGCCCTTATTTGATTTAGCAATAAACATTCGCCATTTATACGTAATGTAGAATGAAAACCCCGATCCATTACTTAACAAGGTATGGTATTGCAAACTGCAGCAATTATAGAGCTCACTACTCTGCCGTGTGGCTGCATTGGACTAGTCTTCAGAGGCTCCCGTAAATCCCGAATGAAAAATAAAAAAATATAACTCGGTACTCACTGCAGTGAGTGGCAGAGAGAGCATTTTCTCGCCGACGAAAACCTAAAGTCACGGACGGACTGACAGACGGACGGACATGCCGAGCACAATAGGGCATTTTTCCATAAATGAGAAGATGCGCTAAAAATGGTACTGACAAACGCTGAGCCGTTATCATTTCGAAAGCACTCCAAAAATGTACTTTCTCTGATTCAATAATTATACTTTCACTCGCACTTCAATAGATTCATCATACTAGTATTTTTTTATCCCCCTTCCACCGTGGGGATAAAATCCACCTCATTCCAGTGTGATCATCACTAGGGTCTTAAGAGATTGTTTAAGACCGGAATCCCAGCAGCCAGTGGTTTAGGTGTTGTACTAAAGCTAAACGATAGACTTGAGTTTAGCTTCAATAATTTTTATAAGGAAATTGACGTACTTGGGGAAAATGATATTTTTGGGAATCAGCTGGCCAACTGAATTTGCACTCATTACGTTAGCGATAGAACGATGTAAGTTTTAACTCACTGATACGTAGTCAAGGGATCATTAGTATATTCTAGTAAGGTTTCTCCTTCGGCTGTTGTTCGCTTTTTTAACACGAATATCCTATCAACTTATTTATCATACAACCTATTTAACAACTGTCTAAAATAATTCAAGTCTAATTTGCAAATTTCGAGTTATTCTTGATTTATTCGTCAATAATTCCTTCCACAACATCGGAGCTTATTTCATTCGAGTTCAATCTTCAAATAAATGCAGGACGGAACAGGCAAACTTACTCTATTAATAAGAACTAAGAACCAAATAAAATGTTGAGCAACAGATTCAGTAATTTATTTAGTACAAAAATGAACACCAGTCCCACCGTAAGCTATTGAAGAGATAATTCGAAGACAGTCATCACAAACGGCTAAACCTTAACATTACGAAGAGCCAAGCTATCCGTTAAATAACAACAAATATTAAAATGTCTACCTAAATTTTGTCTGTGAACGTAAACAAATTCTGCGATAAAAGTTAAAATAAAAACGGCATACACGTCTCAACTAAAAGTACAACAGAATACATTCCAAATTTAATCCATGAAAACATCATAATAGATTTACACAGGAAGAATACCAATCAAATTCATGCTGCAAAACAGGGGCAACAGGAACACAGATTTGTAGTAATTACAAAATATTAGCCAAGTAAAAGAGCAACAGAGAGCATTTCAAGTACATCTTATCAGGAATGAACTTTGAGCTGCTCTATCTCTGATAAATTACTTATTCAGAGACAGAAAATTAAAAATATTAATTTTTATTGATATAGTGCGCATTTCGAAAAAATTGCATTCATGAAATAGAATCCCAGCAAATGCTTACGCTCATTAAAAAAATATACAACAAAACAATCTTCATACCTCTCAATCTTTATGTTCTAATGACACAGATCAAGACTGCCATTGCAAAATATATCAGGAGTACCAATAATGAAGGCTTACAGAACCCAATATCTTCAGTTATTACCAACTCCTTATGAGGATTCGCCACGGACCAATTAAGTTATCTCTTTCAAGAAAATCTTAGAATCACAACAAATCTGAGTTCAGTTTAAAAATTTACTTGCATTACGAAAAACAAATCAGAGAAATTTATTTTAGACTTCACTTTGCGATTGATACTTGAATCAATTTACAAGACCTCGAGGAACAATATTAGCCAATATTAAACGAAATTGTGGCGATGAAATGATTGCTATATATTGAACTTAAAGCCATGAATAGAACATCAAAATTAATATATTCCAGATTTATTAAGCAGAAAACGTTCAAAAGATAATGGCCGATAAACATTGCGCACAAATGAATTGTAACTCAAACGTCGATGTGAGTTACCAGTAAGTTAATCTTATTATCTATGTCTGGCGCCCATGATGTTGACCATCCTGCCGTTATATTTACTGCCGATGGCGTCCTGCAGTTGCGACACGAAGCTTTTAGCGGCCGTCTTGGTTTCTCCTATAAATTCTGTCTGGCGCCCATGATGTTAACCATCCTGCCGTTATATTTACTGCTGATGGCGTCCTGCAGTTGCAACACGAGGCTTTTAGCGGCCGTCTTGGTCTGCTGCAGCTTCTTGGTGAGCTGCTGCTGCTGCTCCTGCGCGTGCTGACGTCGCTGCTGCAGTGTAGCCAGCGTCGCAGGGCACACGACGCTGCGCTGCTCCAGCTTGCGTAGCGTCTCCGTTAGCCGGTCAACGTATCTGCGTTATGAGGTTATTAGTTCATATTAACATCTCGCACAACAAACAGCTTACACACAGCAACGTACTGCAACACACTGCAAGATACTGCAACATACCACATCATAAACAGCCTGCTCAGGACAATATCCTTGTACTCAATGAACCTTCACTGGAAGCAGTTATTATTTCATACTAATATCTCGCATCACTAACAACACTCACTACAATGTGTTCCTCGATGGACCTTCGTAGCAAGTTTTAGTTTGCTCTGGGAGATTACTGCAGCCAAGAACCTCGATTTACTTTTAGTGATAAACTGCATAACCGCTGCTGCATTGATGCCATTAATTTATTTTTATATAATAATTCTAAAAATCAGGCTTTTAGAACAAAAATTACGGTTATGTTCTTCCAACCGATGAGAATCATGTTATCTGCCTGCATAGTTTAATCTTATTTATACTGATGACTCATGTCATTATTTTCAGAGAGACTCATCTTATTCTCACCGGTGACACTCATCTTATTCTCACCGGTGAGACTCGCTGATCAGAAAGAGCTGCAGGATCTTGGGCGTGGTGAGATCTGCTATGATTTTCTGCACAAGCTTCAGCTGCGACTCAATCGTGCTGGCCGTGACCTAAAGATCAAAACATTGCTCAGAAAATTAGGTAAGCTCATAGTTAATTTAAGTTACTGACATGATTTATAAATATTTAAGCAAACTTTAAGTGGTTTTTAGCAAGTTATAACTGTCAATGTTCGCATGTTAAGCTCTGGAATCTATCCTCCCTCTAATATAGGCACATCATCCGCACATGTAACTCTTTTACAGAATATCAAACACGAGTAACAACATACACAAATGTTTTTTGCACGGCATTACTTATCTATTACTGATGCTGCGAGCTGTTCTCACCACCATAAAGGCCCTCCCCTTTAAGATCCACCTATCACCGTGTGTTGCAGCCTCCCTGCACCACCCACCACCATAGTGCAGCCCCTCTGCATCACCCACCACCATAGTGCACCACCCAACCCCCCACCACCCACCATCTGCAGGTTCTTGGGGGCGTCATCCCAGAGGTTGAGGGCGACGAGGCTCTCCTCGGCGCTCGTCATCTCCACGAGCCTGTACCCCAGGAACGCCTCTAGCTGTAAACAAAAAATAATTCTTAACGAGGATTTAGATAAATGTAAAATCAAAAAATATTGTTTGTACAAAGGAATTATAAGGGTTGACAAATGAAAACAAACATTCGTCAATTACTCAATTTGTACTTAAAAATGTAAAAATGTTGCCGATAGTAAATGGAAAAAATTTCAACACAATTCGTCTTGAAAATACATTAACTAGGAGATAATTTCTCAAATAAAAATAAATTATATTTTTCCAATTTTCACAGAAATAAGTATTTGGGACTGCATTAGACAAGAATTTTAAAGATTACATTGAACATTTGATAAACGAGGAAATGTAGAGAAATAGAAATATATCATCATTTTATGACTAAGAAAGTGGGTTTTATCAACTTGACCTGAAATGCACCAGGGTTATGTAGGAATAATTATACTATTTAATGCTACAAACATACTCGTTGGTTGTATTCCATTCCTTGGCGCCCTCACCTCATATAGGTTAGCGAGAATCCTAACCCTGGTTGAGGGGTTGAGAAGCAGTGATAAGGCTTCTGAACCTCTGGCCACTCCACCAGAAACTCCACTCGCCTCCACTGTAATGTCGGCCTGAAAACACAGAGTTGGTGCTTCAATTATAGCTCATCAAACTGATTTCATCTACACTAGTTATACTGAAAAGAAAATATCAGCACCGTCAAGTGGGGTGACTTTGGCCACCACTACAACAGAAAAAAGTAACAGCAAAACAAAATAATAAACGTTGGCCAAAGTCCAAAGTCACCCCAGTCACTTTGGCCGTCAACCCACTTGACGGCACTGAAAAATTCTGCAAGGGCTTTGTCTTTTTTATGTTTCGTGAAAATCATTCAGGAAACAGCCGTCTTTTATGGATTGACAATAAATTTAACACGGTTTGATTGATTTATCTCGTCTATCCGGATTCAATACAAGAAATTCTACATAATATTGAACTTTCGGGAACAAAAGAATTACTATTTTCTGTGAATGACAGCGTGATCGTTAGATATTCATTGTATAACAACAACATAAAGAAGACAATTATAATTAAACTATTAGACGTACGATGTCTGCAGCGCTCCAGTCGATCTGTTCTGCATCGCCCAGTTTGATGTCACTTGTTTGGTGGTCACCAAAATCTATTTCACCGCCGTCATTATCCCCAAAATCAATGGCACCATCTGCAATTTAAGAAACTTGATATTCCAACACAGAAGGTGGTTATTTTTATTAATATATATGCATAAAATTTTACCCTCAAGTTGAGTACAATAGTGGACTGCTTTAAAACACTCATGAAAAATAAGTAATCAGTTGCTTTCTGATTGAGCTATGTAACAACATTGCAGTGGATCCTGTAACTTACCTGCAGCACTGTTGCTTGTTAATTCAATGCCACCAGCATCGGCATCACCAAAGTCAATGCCACCAGCATCGGCATCACCAAAGTCAATGCCACCAGCATCGGCATCACCAAAGTCAATGCCACCAGCATCGGCATCACCCAAGGCGTCTCCCTTGCTTTGCTGTGTAGAACTAAGGAGGGAGTCCAAGGGGCTCTCAATAGACAGAGGCTCTTCGCCATGAAGGTATTGGTAGGTAGTCACATCTCCATGCTCTGGAGAAGACAAATTCATTAAGATTCAACACAAAATAATCATATACACTGGAATTAAAATAAAATAGCCTCATCCCTTCTATCCCAGATATTGCACGATTTAAGATGCTTACAGCAAACGCAACGGCTAATTACTTACAGTGCTTATTTTCTGAGAAGAGCAAAATTACACTTAGTATATGATTAAAAAGTAATAATAATTGATGGTACATCAAGAGAACACATATTGCTTTGTTCAATGCTAGAATGGAAGGAAAATGACACATTAAAAAGAGTACAAAATTTTGTCAACTAACCAGCAATGTAAAGCAGCATAGTTAGGCTGTCCTGGTATTTTCCATCACAAGTGAAAGCAACAAAAGAAAGGTAGAACTTAGCAGCACTTGACACTTCAGAAAAAGTTTGTCCTATACGCTTCAATTCAGCAGGCAGCTCTTTGAGCTGATCTATGAGTTCTCTCCTTACCTGAAAGAAAAAATTTTAAATCAGTCACAAAAAATAGTATACCTATATAAACAGAAATTCCTTTGGCTTGAATACTGACTTGTGGTACCTCAATGGCTTATACTAAAGGAGTTTGGTAACTATTATGATAAACAATGATGTTAACTCTAACCTTAAAAGAAAAAGGCATAAGATAATTTAAAAATTTTAATTAAATTTGGTAATAATTTGAAAAAATTACTTAGAATTATATCTAATAGCAGAAAGAGATATTCTTTATGGTTTTGACTTAAATAAGTTAAATAAATAAAAACTAACATCAATGCCCTCAATGCCCAGCTGCTTGCACTGTCTCTGGTAGGCCTTTTGTGAATTCTGCGCCATTTTGTGCAGGTCTGCTTCTCTTTTGTCACACTCCTGGAGTAATTAGATAAAGAGTTACTTTAATTTTGGAAACACTAGGAAACCAGAAAGAATTTAATGGTATTTGAAATAGAATTGAAAAGCTACATTTCTGTCACTACTAAAACCAACATATAAATATAAATAAAGTAAAACAATTTCAAATAGGAATTTTAGAAATTTTGAATATCTCTGTTCTTGTTCAAAATAAGCAATGCATGGAGGAGGAGAAACAAAGCAAAAATTTAATTAACTAGAATCAAGTTTTTTCATTAAATTTGTACAAGAAGTTGGAAATTTCTATGGTCTTACAATTTTGATTCCAACTTCAATAAAGACCAGGAAGATTAGATTTCTGATGACTTATATACCTGCTGAATTTGAGTGCAGCGACTCAACTGCCCCTGAATACCAGGTATTTCATGAGCAATATACTGATGCAGTAAATGGCCGCTCTCAGCAAGATATGCTCCACCTTTCTCGTACTGCTTCACCACAGCTTGCCAGTCCTATGATTCACATGAAAATTATGAATAAAAAGTTTTTTAAAATTAGACAAGAATGATATTTTTAATTTGTAAGTAGTCATTTTATTTTACAAGCTAATAGAGATAAACAAGGACATTTATTTTCATGAAGCCTTGTGACACAAAATACAGTTCTCAGTTCCATTTAATTTGGCAAACTGAGAACAGAACATTAGAAGCATATAAGAATCTCAAAAATTCAACAAGAGAACTATTGTATTTAATGATTACATTATTACTGGGTAGTTCTAGAATCCTTTTAGAACTACTAAAGCAAATTGACTGAATTGAAAACAGACCTTCATTCGTTGTGATGTGTACCATCCCAATATATTTTTGGAGTCAGCTTCTGTTTGTTTGAGAATTTTTACAATTTTTAAACAGTGAAAGTAGTTGATATCTGAGGAATGAGAAAATCTCATATAAAAATAAGAAAATATGTAGAGTACAGCTAGAGAGCAAAGTACATACAAGCATAAATACACATGTACATGATACATAACTTGCATTTGAGCTAAAAGGCCATTTTTAATTCTCGGAACAAAATACATTATGCATTTAAATTTCTTTTGAGTTCATGTAATAATGATAATCAAGAACAAAATAATGGACTAAATAAATGTTTAAATTAAGGATATTTTCAATTTATTGCAAAATTTCATCATAATTTTCAAGTAGAATAAGCAACAAAAATTCAAATAACATTGAGAGCATCATTTTTTTTCATTATTTATACACAAATGAATTAAAATTTATCCTTGAAATAAAAAGAATAAAGTTTAGGGAATATTAGTTTTAATGAAAAAATAAACTACTTACATGTTCCTGACAGAAGTTTAAGAATTTCAGGATGTTCTGGCATGTCTTGAATGGCTGCATTAATTTGCTCTCGGACAACCCGTGTAGTCTCTGCCCAGTCTTTCTTGGCATGCTGACGTGATACTATGAAGTGCACCAGCTTGTTTAGATGTATATCAATGGGAAGCTCTTCAACCTGTCAAAAAATTGTCATTAGCACAAATAAATACATTGATCATTCATTAATTTAAAAGTAATCTTACACATTAACCTCAATGAGTGAAAATAAAATTTACTCAGCAAAAAATTACTAAGCTGATAAACTCCAAGTCTTGAGAAACAAGCAGCAAAAAGTAGGAACAGATTCAAGCCAGCCAAAGGAAATACTCACCTTGCATCATGAAGCCCAAGCTATAGGTAATTAGTAGTGTCATCAAGTAGCTAAAATGTATGCAGGTTATCTTTCATTCTATCCAGTCTTGTAATGCACTGAATACTCTGGCTAGACCAATGACAGTTTATAAATGATAGTAACTACATGCAATACATGTTGACATTTTAATGTGGATGCAATTTATAAACATGACCTCATGACTGCATTGAACCAGTACAAACGACAATTTTATGAAAGTTTCTATATATTGAAAGTATAATATTTGATGCTGGATGAAAATTTTAAATTTATTGAAAAATCATCTAATAACGATTTGCTAAATTCAGAATCTAGACTATAAAATAAAAATTCAGATGATATTTTTAAAACACAAAAATTAAAAAATGTCAGGAAAACTCTAGTCATTGCTTGTAACTGGCAAGGGTTATATCTACCATATTAAGCTGTAACTTAAAGCTTTCCTGCACTTTTAGAGCTGCAAAATTCCTGCTAGAACATAGATAAATTATCTCCTGTTTAGGCTGTTTAACTGCTAATGAAACTGCATGATTGGGCTGCAAAATCCCACATTTATAAAAATTGGTCACTTCAGATTTTCAGAAGTTCAGAGCAGCAAGATTTCATTTTCAAGTAGCAAAATTTCAATCTAGGCTTGAAAGGCACCATATTCCATGATAATTGACAATGGTAGAAGAGCAATGCTCAATAGAAATACCTACAAATACTTTAAGGCTAATTTTAGAAAGACATACTTTTTAGCCATAAACCATATTAAAATATGTCTACAAAAAAACTAAATCTAATAATCTAAAAGCATACATTGATGTCAAGAGTCAGAAGATTTCTATAGATATACTTGTACTAACAAATTTTTTAGATATGATAAAAATCATAAAAACATAGTATAAATTAGTGTTCAGCTATGAAATTTCACAATTAATGAAATGTAGAGTTAAATTAATCCTGTCTTTAAATGAAAGGGTTAGGTTAAGTAATGTGGATTACTCATACGGTAGTCATACCTTAATAACCATATTATCATGAGGATCATGAGGATGTATCTTATAGGGTAAACGCGGTATATTCCGACATCGTAGGTAATTCCGTCACCTATCCAGCTTTTCCTTTATATTAAGCTTTGTTTTAGTTCCATGCGTTCATTGATGGTTGAAATGGTGACGTCATACATTTGCGTGTCGAAATACTGCAAAAACACTAGGTCTTGGCCAATGCTGACGCATAGTGAAGTGTTTTGAGAGTCATGTGAAGGCAACAGAACTTACGTAATGCATACGTTTTTTTAATAGTTTTTCATTTCTCGATGCGTCCCTAATGTGTCGGAATATACCGCGTTTACCCTTACATGACATGACATGACATGACATGACATGATTTTTTTCTTATACGTTCACATTATTACAAACCCTATGATACCTAGGTATGTAAATTAATATAATATATAAGCTGTCCACAATGGCACAATCCACATGACATAACCTACCTAGGCTAGTACATCGGCCATTACCTAGTCGTTACCAGTTTACCACTTACCAGTGTGTTTATTATTACGGTATTACCTATTACCTAATAGTCTAATACCTATATATACTTATTAGCTATACTATTTTGGATTGCCCGGCAGGCTGGCCATAAACAAATAAACCGTGTTAATTAATCTGCGTTAATAGAACCCAATAATTCACAGTAACAGTGCATTAATGATGATTATTATTATAAAAATAGAAACGTTGTCAAAACTTACTTCTTCATCCATAATGACGATGGTGCTTCAAGGACGATGATTATGTACTTATTTTAGAAGATAGTAACGACGGTTCACTGAAAGTATTCTGATTGGCAAAACAATTTGGAACCGCGACCTCTTCAGTCTTCAGAGTTCAGTCTTCTCTCTGTATCACAGTCACTCGAATATCCACTAAATTTCTTGGTCGCAGTTCCACAACTTCCACGCAAGTCTTCTTCTTCTTCTATCTGCTTTCTGAGGACTTGGTTCTTCACCACTCGCCTCACGTCTGGACAGGCAGCAAGGGTTTGGCCGCACAAACCTGAGGGCAAAGGCCCTGTCTCTTATACACATCTAGATGTGTATAAGAGACAGCTATACNTGGGGAGAGGAGATTACATCAGAATTAGGTATGATACTATGTTGCTTCTCAATTCCACCCAGATATTGTTTAGATGCAACACCTTGCAAGTGGACTGCAGATTCAGGTCTCTTGCCTGGGTTCTGGTTTTGGCAGCCAGTTGCTTTTCTCTTAACTGATTGGGATACAGTAGCTTTAAGCTGTGTATTTGAAAGAGCTGGTAAAGAAAGATCTTGAATGTAATCAAATACTTCTCCCATATCATTAACATTCTGATCTTCAAAGATAGACTCATCTGCCCAACTTGTCATAGAACTGCCTGGCAATGGCCACATTGGGCTCTCACTATCTGACAAATCAGGTCTCTGAGTCAAAGAGTCAAAACTTTTTATCTCAACCGAAGATTCAATCTGGCTATGACTAGCACTGGCAATAGGCTTGCCTTTATTTCCCTCAATACTGGAAACTAACTCTTCACCAACTGAGGCTCCAATTCCAAGTATATCAACATCTGACTGCACTGATCTACTAGTGCCAACTGTAGCCATCTGCGTTTCTGTTTGCCCGGCTGAGGTCGAAGACATCCTACAGAGCTCCTCAATCATGTCTCCCACTTGAGTTCCCTTCAGTCCTTTGGCCACTTCACTATCAAATACGTCTGTTAACTCCGCAAGCCCCGGTGAATTAGAATCCATGTTCTTATCCTACCCCGCGTATTTCTTATGAAGTCAAACAAATAATCTTATTTCCCCAAAAATAAACTTTTAATACTATTTCCGATGATTTATACTCACGATTTCCTTATATGAAATTATTTCACGAAACGAAACACACCATACGTCTTACCACTTTGACGGTTCGAACGGGAATGTTCCACGCAAGTCGAATTTGTGAACGTGAATCGGAACTGACATCCGCGCAGCAGGATCAAAAAATACTCCAGTTTTCTGGGGAATGTGCGGGACATTTACTATGAATATGAACTCTGATGAGAATAGAACCGTTCAACACAGGTGTGGTAAGGAGCAGGGAAGATATTTAGTGCGTGAGACTAGTCATTAAGGATACGTGGTCGTGATGTGTGCCACAGTGGGTGGCATGCCATTCACAGATGTGTGAAGTAATACATGCTCTCTCGACTGGGTAGTGAATTGAACTGACTCTTAATTTAAAACCGACACGCACGCGAACTGTACGAGTTCTGTACGAACTTGTATTAGAAATTATAACAAGTGGTAATTCCACTTTCTTGGCAATAATTATTGATTGATTTTCGCTTTCAGTGCATCATTCTTAAAAAACTTAGATTTGGATCAGTTTGTGAATTAAAAACCTAGAAACCTATCTGGAACCTCAAAAACCTAGATCTGAGTTTATAAACCTAGCGCTGGCAGCACTGGGCTACTACCTGAAGAGAGAAACTTGGTATTATTATTTGCTTCTAAAAAGAGTACGATTATGAGCCACGATAAATAGGTTAAATTTGCCTAAAAAGTCTATATACGCATTCGCTCATTATCGCCTGCCATTAGTTCGGAGTTATAATGTTCACAGTTTTCAGCAGTTTTCTGCGACTGTATATCTGCCACTTCCCAAAAAATCAACATCTCTGACACGTAAAAATGAATTTTGAGTTCACAATATACGTCTACTTATACCGGGAATAACACATTTCACAATTAATGAACCAATAGAAGAAATACATTAAGGATGCCAGCCGGAAGGGACTGCTTCTCCCAAATTCATTTCGTACTCCTTTCCGTAGTCAGGCAATTTAGAGAGCATAGTTATAGTAGCCCAAGAAGTAAAGTGATTTAGGACATATGAGACCTGAATCTACGGACACTACTAGAGATTGACTCATTTCAAGGCTAAGAGATTGACTCATTTCAAGGCTACCTTAACCACAACGCGGCCTTCTTCAAACTTACACCTACGTCCTACGCCACCTCAACCGAAACTTAACCGAACCAAACCTAATCTCATTGGCATTTGGAATCGACTTAAGGTGGCGAGACGGTATAAGTAAGTAGTTAGAGTGGTTCATTGGCTGCGAGACGGGAGAAAGTGGGCTGAGTATTGAAGTAAGGAGGCATTGAAGTTATTCGGTGAAGTTTGTCCTAGGCCTTGCATTTCATAACATAACATAGTGATGTCGGCGCTGAAGTGTAGGCCTGATGTGGCCTGTCGCCGATTCTTTTCCTTTTCGTGCCTTGTTCATAGATCTAAACTCATGTCATTTGACCGGATCTTTTCATGACTGACGATAGTTTGAAGTAGCTACTAGACTTCCACCGGGTTCGATAAGGAGCTAGGCATTTCAAATCTGAACATATATTTTTCCATAGCTTTATCTAGTCTGTTCTTGAACGCGTTCATACTTGGAGCT